>NW_017674808.1:15890-66619 GCF_001879085.1 Nicotiana attenuata | reverse complement strand
CAAGAGATGAGAAAGGCTTTGGAAATCTGATCTTTGGAAGTTGGTTTATTTCATGTTTCGGACTTGGAGTCTAAATTAGGCTCTCCTTGGTTGGAATCTTTAATTTCTGATGTAACTTTACTTTTTTTTGATTAATTCTGGTTGTAATAATCTTGTAATAACTTATGGGGTGTATAGTAAAAAAGGGGGAGGGTCACTCATGTTATGCATATGGGTAGACATCATGCTTTAGGTATTTACTTCTGCAATCACAGCCTTTTCGTTTGTGTTATTGCATTAGAAATCCTGTCTATAAGTTTATGCATCTGCATATAGAAATCCTGCCTATAAGTTGTTTCATTTCTGCATATAGAAATCCTTCCTGTAAGTCGTTTCATTACTGCATTAGAAATCCTGTCTCTAAGTTTATGCATCTGCATATAGAAATCCTGCCTATAAGTTGTTTCATTTCTGCATATAGAAATCCTTCCTATAAGTTTCTGCATTTCTGCATATAGGAGTCATGCCTATAAGTTTCTGCACTTCTGCATATGCATATGTCATTAGGCAAACAGTCTATAGGTTAAAGAAATAATCAATTGCATCCTAGACACCATGCTTATAGGACTCCAGTACTTACATAACCGTTTTAAAATCAGTAACGCTTAGAATTTATGCCTATAGGAGTAACCATTTAAATCAGATTCGTTTACAAGTCTAAAATCAGTAATAATGTCGTTTAATATCTGCAGAATTGGTTTATTTCTAAAATCAGTAATCCTTCCTTAAAATCAGTATACTTTACCTTGTTAGATATCATGCCTATAGGTCTCACCTAGGCAAACCATTAGGTAATTAATTAACTATACCAGTCTTTAATAATTACAACCAACAGGAAGGCCTAATTTGGACTTCTTATCTGAAAATATGTGATAAACCAGCCACGCCTTAACGTTTAAGTTTAATTAAAGACCTAACCAGTATCTGTAAGTCATGCTAAACAATCTGTTGCTTTGAATGAGGAGGCCTATTTGAGCCTTTAACTGCTATGTGTTTCCCCTTTTACTGCTTTATGTGTTTTATTTGTCGCATTAGACTTTTGTCCTTTTAAAACTCTGAAAAGCCAAACTCCCTTCCCTTTAGGATTAGTAGTCCCAACTCCCTCCGGGACTGATAGGATTGGGACGGGTAATAGCATGCAATAAGTAACGAGACCATTCCATGATTTAATACCGTAATGGGGTGGGTAAGGGTAGACATGGATATGATGACCACGCGATAACACCACGTGTATAAATGGTTACCGGGTATTGCGTGGGGTGATCCATGTTATTTATAAACCTAGGACCTCCTCCCTCTTTACTTGTTTACTTCTTTTTCTTTTCCAGAATTTTTTAAAAAGCTATTAACTTTCAGTTCTTTAAACTTCTTCTTTTACTTTAATAACTTGCAAAAAAAAAAACAAATCTCTTTTAATTTGCTGATTTCCAGCACCGTTTCTTCCCCAAACCTCCGCCTCTTTCACTCCTTTGTTTGATTATTTGCACCAATTATTTGACCCCCCTTTTTCTACACATGTATATCCTTTCTTTTAAATAATCATGAAATCGCCTATTTCCAAACTTCAGCATGCTTTTAACTTTTTCCGTTGTTTGCAATCGTTGTGTGAAAGCTATCTTGGTTGCTTACTTGTTATTTGTATTTTAAAGTCACAATTGTAGCATAGCCGGGAACCACACTAGTGGATCTTGGGGGGTGCCTAACACCTTCCCCCCGAGATAATTTCAAGCCCTTACCCGTTCTCTGGTTCTTCTTCTTTTTTTAGTTAAACTTCCTCTTAGCGTCCTAATGCACTTAATCATTAGGTGGCGACTCTTCCAAATTGCAAACCCAATTCCCAAAAGGAAGAGAGTTGTCCGCCCAAATGTCATAAACCCAAATTTGCGAGAAAAAGGGGGCATCAACACTTCCCAGACAATTTGAAACAAGCAACTTTGAGTTTAAGTGCATCTCAAGTTACAAAATAAAGCCAAGGGAGTTTTCTCCAAACTGACGGAGCACATCCATTTTGAAGAAGAAATCACCCAAGAAGAGCTATGTACTTGGCAAGGCCCTAAAGAAAGGTGGAAGGCATATCTGTGATACCAATGCCGATGCTGCAAAAGAAATGCTATGCATGGTGTTCATTTTTCATCTTCAAGTTGCATGTGTTATACTTGGTATTCTTAGAGATTGGGAGGCCCTCTTTCACCCATCCAAACAATTTATACCCTTTGATACCCCTTTGAGCCTGTGCTGATTTCTTTGACCTCCCCTCTTTTGGAATCAAGTTAGAGTCATAAAAAAATGTTCATGTCCCCATAGGTTTGTTTTAGAAAGTTCATTCCAAACAAAACAAAAAAAAACAAAACAAAACAAAATAAAAAAGAAAAATAGAGAAAAAGAAAAAAAAGGAAAAAAAAGAAGAAAGAAAAGAAAAAGGGCAACAAAAAACAAAACAAGAATTAGTTGTGAACTACGTCCGACCTGATTCTTGTCACCACAAGATACGTAGGCAGCCTTAAGGTTCGGTAGCACCAAATAAAATATTTCACAATCCCACGAAGTTAAGAGTGGGGTGGTTTTTCTTAGAATCAAATTCTCTTGTTTTAGAAATTGGGGCAATGTTTTGAAATGGATTCCAAAAGTTGTAAATAAATTAACCCTGTTATCTTAGTTATTTTGAGCCTTTATGATATCCTTTCTTTCTAACCCTGTCCAAAAGCCTTATTACAGTCCAAAAAAGACCTCCCAGATAATGAGTTTAGACATGCCAAGAGTATATGATATTTTTACCATGGTTAATGCCTTCTCATCTGCAGAATCAGAGGAAATAAAAAGAAAAGAACAAAATGAGAGAGTCTTGTTGGTGAAAACCTTCACAGGCACCACAAGGCGATGGTGAGTTGAGAGAAAGAACAAAATGAGAGAGGCTTGATGGTGAAAACCCTTCGGGCACTACAAGTCGAATAAGGACCGTGAATTAGATAGGATAGTCGGAGCATTGAAGCCCAGTTTCACGGCGAAGAGGTACAACAAGAGTTGAATATTAGACTTGCTTGACAGATTAGGCCACTTAATCCAAAAATGCATGTCATGGTCATTAGAGTTGGTATCCACATCTGATAAGTTCCTACTTGGTGATTTTCCTGTTAGATATCATTTCTTTCCATTTTCCCCTTACTATTTGTTTAAGTCCTCTTCTTGAGTCTGTTTTATCAAAACAAGTGAGAAATGACTTCAAAATTTGCTACTAGCTTTCCAATTGCACAAAGCGGAGTCTGGCTAGTACATCAAAGTGGCTTAAGTCAGGAAAGTGTAGTATGCGCACTGTGTTCATGACAATTGACGTGCTTTGGGATTCATGTGAAATACAAAGGTTCGGTATATGTCAATTCATGAGCACAATGCAAGAGATAGAGGGTATTGGGCTTGAACGGATCAATGGTGTTTTCATTGATAAGGACTGATAGAGAAAGTGGTTAGTCAATAAACAAGCAAGGTATTTCAAGTGGAAATCAAGTTATCATGGCAAGCGAAGGAGCAATCGCCCTCAAGTCAAGGCCACAAACCAACAACCATGTTTACACTCACAAGTTTTCTTTGTTTGAAATAGGGACGAACACTATGTCCAAATCAAAGCTTGGAAGCTTGAATTTTTGAAGTGCCGTGCCCAAATTTTGTCAGCACAAAGGCTGTTCGAGAAGGTTTTTACTTACAGGGCATTCCCCTAGTTGAGAAGTGCAAACTGGGGCAGAAAAATTTTGTTCGTTTTGTTTGTTACGATTGCAGGCACCCACCTAGAGAACGAGGGGAAACATTACAGAAATCAGTTTTAGGTCCAAGTCAAGGAAGCACCACGAGCCCACCTGAAGAACAGGGTCAGTGTTCGGGTTTCAATTTCAAATCTAAGAGGCATCTGGAGAATCCCGCATGAAGAACGGTGTCAGCTTTCAGTTTACAAGTGCAAGTCAGAGGCATCAGGAGCCCACCTGAATAACAGGTTTACAAGTGCATGTTAGAGGCATCAGGAGCCCACCTGAATAACAGGGTCAATGTTCAGTTTTCACTTTCAAGTCAGAGAAGCGTCAGGAGAATCCCGCCTGAAGAACAGGGTCAACTTTCAGTTTACAATCTCAAGACAGAGAGGCATCAGGAGCCCGCTTGAAGAACAGAGTCAATTTTCAATTTTCAAGTTCAAGAAGCATCAGGAGAATCCCGCCTGAAGAACAGGGTCAATGTTCAGTTTTCACTTTCAAGTCAAAGACAGCAGGAGTCCGCCTGAAGAATAGGGTCCACTTTTAGTTTTCAAGATTCAAGTCAAAGACAGCAGGAGTCCGCCTGAAGAATAGGGTCAACTTTTAGTTTTCAAGATTCAAGTCAAATGCACCAGGCGCCCACCTAGAGATACAAGGGAATTCAATTCAAGTATTGGCAAGAGGCGCCCACCTGGAGGAACAAGGGAATTCATTTCAAGCATTGGAAGCAGGCGCCCAACTGGTGAAACAATGGAATTCATTTCAAGCATTGGCAGCAGGCGTCCACCAAGAGAAACAAGGGAATTTATTTCAGGTATTGGCAGCAGGTGCCCACCTGGAGAAACAAGGGAATTCAGTTCAAGTATTGGCAGCAGGCGCCCACCTGGAGAAACAAGGGAATTCATTCCCGAATTCAATTCGAGTTAACAGCAAAAGAAGCTCGGCTCGAGAGTGTGAGCCAATAGTTCAAGATGCACGGAAGAACTGCAGAAGTTTCAAGATCATGTTTGATGATATGTAGATAGGATTCTTGTAACTCATAGATCATAGATTAGCCTAGTTTCTTTTTATTTTGTCTCGGTGTAATAAGGAGTTCAGCAAGCAGTAGCAGCAGCAGCAACAGTGAAATCACATTTTCCCGGTAGTCCCAGCTACCAAAACTTCCGAAACTGCAGCAATCAGGCGCCCACCTGGAGAGCAAGGGAATACAGTTCAAGTTCAGCAATCAGGCGCCCACCTGGAGAGCAAGGGAATACAGTTCAAGTTCAGCAATCAGGCGCCCACCTGGAGAGCAAGGGAATACAGTTCAAGTTCACCAATCAGGTGCCCACCTGGAGAGCAAGGAAATACAGTTCAAGTTCAGCAATCAGTCGCCCACCTGGAGAGCAAGGGAATACAGTTCAAGTTCAGCAATCAGGCGCCCACCTGGAGAGCAAGGGAATACAGTTCAAGTGCAGCAATCAGGCGTCCACTGGAGAGCACGGGAATACAGAAGGTTATGGGTAATTAGGCGACCACCTGGAGAGCAAGGGAGAACAACACCAGTTTTAAGGAAGGGAAACAATTTAAGTGTCGATAATCAGGCGTCCACGTGGAGAAAAGGAAAGCATCTCAGATTATAATTCGAGTTCAGCAATCAGGCGTCCACCTGAAGAAAAGGGAAAGCATCTCATTTTACCCTTCAAGTAGACAATAAAGGAACTTTACCAGGAGAATACAAGTCAACAAGGCAACAGGAACTGCAAGATCAAGTTTGAGGATATAGATAGGATTCTTGTAATTCATAGATCAAAGTTTAGTCTAGCTTTTTTTACTTTGTCATGGTGTAATAAGGGGTTCAGTAAGCAGTAGCAGCAGCAACAACAATAGTGAAATCACAGCTTCATGGTAGTCCCAGCTACCGAAACTTCCCGAACTACACTGACCTGATTCATTTGTAGCCAAGGATATGTAGGCAACCTCGGAAGCAGGGTGCGGTCAAATCTTTTAGAAATGCTTCCCACGGAGTATTCAAACGGGCAAAAATCGCTCGTATCCGCTCACTTTATCTTTGCACGAAAACTCTTCGTGTTTCCGAGCAAAGAGGGGCAGCTGTGAGCACGTGATTTTTGCCCTATATGAATTACTCCCATAAATTCAAGAAAAATAAATTTTTCCCATTATTTGCAATTTCGTAGATTTTTGTAGTATTTTTCGTTAATTGTTTGCATTTTGTCTGCGCATGTTAATTTTGTTTAAATTACGAAAAAATACAAAAATATGTTGCATTTGCATTTAGGATTTAATTTTGCCTTTTTAATATTAGTTAGTAATTTAATTGTCCCATAGAAATGGAAAAATCACAAAAATAGTTTATTTTTGCACTTTTTAATTTTAATTTTGAATTTTGGTAGTTTGTCCTTTAATTTGGTTTTTAATTATTTGTGGTAATTGTTATTTAGAGTTATTTAATTTAATTTGATAGGATAATTTGATTAGGAATTAATTTAGGTTCTATTTTTAATTTTAATATTAAAAGAAATTAGGAAAAAAATAAAAAGAAAAGAAAATAAGAAAAGAAAGTCTGATTTGGGCCAAGTCCTCTTCAATTCATCCAGGCCCAACTGATTTAAAATGAGTACCCGTTTGAAACCCAGCCCAGAACCCATCCCCAACCCGGTCTGTCTCTTTAAGAAACCAAACGACGTCGTTTTAACGGCCTTTGATCTGAGCCGTTAATTTCTTCTAATCCAACGGACGGGAACTGGTCATGTATTTATTATATAAGTGTCCGAAACCAAACCACCACCCCCCCTCTAAACCCCCCTCAGTTTCCTTCGTCTCCTTCAACAACAAACCCTAGAGCCCGCCGCCCTGAAACCCACCATTACATTCGATGGCAGCGCAGCCCTAAACAACCCCAATCGGTCCCAAAATTACGCCCTAGAATCCCCTTTATCTCCTCATCCCAAATCCCCAACCCGCTTCCTTCAAATCATCGTCAAGCTCTTCGAATTTTAGATCAAATACTTCACTTTTCTCCTAAATAACCTAGCGAAATTCCAGAATTGCAAATCGAAGAAGGGGTTTTTCTGTTTTGGTCAAGTTTGAGCCTCTTTTGCTCCAAGTTAGACTTTCAGAAGTCTTTTCCTTCAAGGAGATCCGGTCAAAGCCATGCAAGAGCAGATCCTTTGAAGGAAAAGACCCTTCTTGGTCGATTGAAGCAAATTTAAAAGAACGGTTGACTCGCTTCTCGGCAAGGTATACTCATTCCTTTTCATTTTCCTTTTTCATCATCCGCATCTTCTTCTTTTCTTCATCATTCTGTCTTCTCCTAGTTTTCTTTCTTTGAGCAATAAGAGAAAGTCAGAAGTTCATGAATCTAGGAGTCTCTAGGGTTTTGCTTAGTTTTAGTTCGTGCTTAATTAATCTAGCTCATAATACATGACAGTTTCGTTATCAGTTTAATTATCTTTGTTTTTGTTCCATTGGTTAGTTTAACTTTCAAATAAATAGTGTAGTTCATTAATATAGTTTTAGGCATCTCTGCTCATTTTTTGTTCGTTAATTTGTTTCAATCGCTTAATTGGTTTAATCTGTAAACAAGTTGCCTTCATGTTTGCCTAAATGGCCTAGTTTTAGATTATTTGGTACTATCAAGAATATCAGCCCGAAGAGCAATGTTAGTTTTGAGTTTTAGGTCGATTATTTTCAAGCTCAGATATTCAATTCTTGGTGCTGTGGTTTTTGTTTTGATCCGTTTGTTGGAACTTGTTTGATGAGTGTTGTTTGTCATAATTGTCAATCCTTAAGGATTTGTAGGGGTTAATTGAACAAAGAAAAACCTAGGGGGGGGTAAGTGAATAATTAGAAACTTTAGGGGGTAGCTTTGGGGATTGGTTTAACATGAAGAATCTTTTAATAACTGATTGGGAAGCTTCCTAAATGGACAGCTGCCCAAAATTGTTAGGGAAAACAAGCTGCAAATTGAAAATATCTGAAGGAAATGGACAGCTGTCCTGAAATCAGTTTTAAAAGATGCCCTGTGAGGGTATTTTGGGAAATCTGATTGCCTTGCCTTGGAAGGCACACAACAGACCCCCACCCCTATAAATGTCCTTTCACTAAATACACAACTTTTACACCCCAAAAAGATTGAAAAGATAAGAAAAAATACTAAATTTCAGAATCATTTGATTTCCTTCTGAAAATTCCAAGAAATACTAAAAATTGTTTGAATTGGTTTTGGTTCTCTGAATCTTCTGTTAATTTAGAATTTTTGGAAAAATTCTGAAATTATGCATCTGGTTAGAGAAATGGCTTAAGCTTTGGTTTGGAGTCAGTTTTTTTTGAGCTCCTCTACTGTTCCATTGGTTTTTCCTGAGCTGTTCACTGTTTGATTGGTCAAATCTGGGCTGACTGCTACTGCTTACTGCTGATCTCTCATTTTCTGTTGTATTTGCTTCCCAGGTATCTCTCCATCCATGAACAACGAGTAAATGTTGACTATGTAATTCGAGTGGAAATTTGATGAAATGCAAACTGTTTTTAACTTAGTTTTCTTTCTGTTTCTCCTACTGCTTTCAATGTTCTGTAGCTAGATTTAAATTACAAGTGCTAGTTTAGGCTTCTCTTTTATTGCTCGCATACCCTGAATCTATGGGTGAGAGTAAAATGTTCTAAATCTGTGCTTGAAAGTGAGAGTAAATCGTGATAGACTATGGACTCTAGTTTTAAATGAGTTTGAGTGTGTCGAGTAAAGGAGCTGTTAGAGCTTTGCAACAGAGGTTTAATTTAATGTTTTGGGTCGGAGATCTTTGTTCTGTTTCTGCTGAAGATCAGTGATGTTTTAGCTTTGATGTCTATTTGAATTCATTGAAATGCTAAGTGTTGGCTTGTACGTATATCGATTTACACAGATTCTGTTTTTATAAGCATGTTCACCTTTAGCTTAAGGTTAAGATTCATGTTTATTCATTGGGTCACCCCACAGGTTTCCATTTACCAATCACATGGATTAAGCAAAGGTCTAAGTAAACTTGGAGTTTCATAATTGTCTATTTAAGCTAGTTGAAAATTGATTTCAAGCATAATGAACAAATGATTGCTTGATTTGGGAATTTTTGCTCATATTATTTGTTTGGTCGTTCCATGTTGGAACAATTACAATCTGGAAGTTAAATGGTAGTTTGTTCGTATGTCTTTGGGCCCAGATTCGAATGGGCCTTGCTTTGTGGTAGTTTGCTTCAAATGAATGTTAACCCCGATGCTTCTCTTCCTTTTCTTTTACATTAAATTAATTTAGGATGATAGAGCATGCTTTGAGTAATCTATAGTTCTCATATTTGGGCCCAGATTCTAGTTGGCCCAACTGAGCCCTTGAGGCTTCCCCGTTACACCCCGACTTTGGGTTGTCCCTCTAGCCCAGCTCCTTTTTAAAGGAGGTTCTGGCATTCAAACCTGTGACAAATCCGAATTCATTTCCCCAAGCCTACCGGTAAATAATGCATCTCGTACATATGGATAGGGACAATGTAAATGGAATATCACTCGATGGAAGTTCGTTTTGCTTTTGAATTGGTCGTGACCTTAGTTTAATTGAGGAGAGCCGTAATAGATAAACTATTAGTTTATGGCCCTCAATATTTTGATCAATTTTTAGACAAATAGATTTGAGGTGTGCCGTGCTAAATAAAACCTTAAATTGCATGGCCCTCGTTTAATTAACATTTATCCTTAGAAATCGAGGCGTGCCATTTAGCGAATTTTCCATGGCCCTCGCAGAGTTGCAAACGCGTAGTTGCTTTAGGCGTGATATTTTAATAATTTATCTTCCTAAACTCAAGTGCGCATTTATGTGACCCAAATCCGAATCTCAACAACGTCAGACAAAAATGTGTTGCGGATTGTGGGTGCATTTATGTGACGTGGTTCAAGACGCGTTTTATGTGACGTTGAATCTTCCTAAAAATATTTAAATTAAAAGAGGTTTAAAAGGAATAAAATGCACATAGGTTTAAAATGTATTAAAATCAGATAATAGGCCAATTATAACAGTTAAGCGACCGTGTTAGAACTACGGAACTCGGGAATGCCTAACACCTTCTCCCGGGTTAACAGAATTCCTTACCCAGATTTCTGTGTTCGCTGACTGTAATACATAGTCAATCTTTTCCTCGATTCGGGATTTGAACCGGTGACTTGGGACACCATAAAATTATCCCAAGTGGTGACTCTGAATTTTTAATAAAATGATCCCGTTTCGATTGTCACTTTAAGTTGGAAAAAACTCCCTTGTATCCCTTCGGGGGTGTAGGAAAAAGGAGGTGTGACATACTCCTCAAACATTATTTGTATAACTAGTGTTGTATCCAAAAGCTTTTTTGGGTTATTGGGTTTGACTTATGGGCAATGGGTTAGGTTAGGGTATTGGGCTGTGGTAGTTATTAAATAATTTATAAAAATAGTTAATAAATGATGAGATGTGCTATTTATTTATGAAAAATAATTTAAGATAATTACTTAATATTATAAAAATATAAAGAGTCACTTTCGTGCAAAAAATAAAGAAATTATGCATACATGAGCTATTATTGCAATGTTATTGCAATTATAACCTACAGATGTAAATATAATTATGTATAAAATAACCAAAGCTTAATTATAAATAAAAATAATAAAAATCGAGTAATAAATCATTATAAAATTATTTGAGATGCAATTAGTAATTATTTAGATAATAAATGCTGGAATAAATTAATTAAAATCCTTTTAAAATTACAGAAAATTATGGAAAAATACAGGTCAATACTCATGTACTACATTGAAAGTATATATGCATTTAAAAAATATATGAGGGAAAAATTGGGTATCAACAAGTTGAATTTTTGGAAAGTTTTACTGGGAGTGGACTTTTTGATATCGTGGTCGGATTTCAATTTGTGGAAGTTGGAGTAGGTCCGCAATGTCAACTATGACTTGTGTGAAAATTTTGGGGTCAATCGGACGTGATTTTATAGGTTTCGGCATCGATTGTAGAAGTTTGAAGTTTTAAAGTTCATTAAGAATTTATTGGAGTGTGATTCATGCATTTGTTATTGTTTGATGTGATTTGAGGGCTCGACTAAGTTTGTATGGTGTATTAGGACTTGTTGGTATGTTATTTTGAGGTCCCGAGGGCCTCGGGTGGATTCCAGATGGATAACAAACTAGAGTTAGACTTTGTGTTATAGTTAAAGCATCAGCTATTGCTGCTGGCTGGTTTCCTTCTACGCTTTCGCGAAAGTTCTCCTGCGTTCGCGTAGAGGATAGTTGAGAGCTACTACAATTTGGTCTTCGCATTTGCGATGAAGGTCCTGCGCTCGCGAAGCTTTGAGGTAATAAGTCTACGCGTTCGCGATAATGGTCCCGCGTTCGCATTGAGAAAGTTGGTCAACTGAGTCTCTAAGAAATTTGCCTACGCATTCGCGATGATGGTCCCGTGTTCCCGTAGGGTCGAGTTGAGTAAGCTACGCTTTTGTAATTAGGCTATCGCATTCACGATGAATAATTTTGGATTGAAGAATTTTTATGCTTCACGAATGCGAGGATGTTTCCGCGTTCGCGAAGAAAGGATCATTGGGAAGTTATAAACATTTCAAAATGAGAATTTAGCCATTTAAATCAAAACTTGAGATAGAGAGCTTGGATTTGGACAAAATTTTGAGGGATTTTCAGAGGCATCGATTGTGTAATGCTTCTTCACTAGTCAAAATCGATTGTGTAATGCTTCTTCACTTGTTCAACCAATTTTTTGTGTTTTTATTGAGATTTTGACATCGAATTTTAGTAATTTTGCTATGAGTGAACTCGTGGGTGAATGGTTGTTCGTATTTTTGACTTTTTCGTGATTCCAAGACGTGGGCTCGGGTCGACTTTTTGGGGCGATTTTCTAATTTCTTGTTAATGTCTTGATTTCATTAATTTGATTTGTTTCTTATAGTTATATTTATGGTGTGTAACTGCTTTTGGCTAGATTTGGGCCATTCGGAGTCGGAAAATCGTGAAGAAGGCATTCTTACGGATTGATCGTGCTTGATTCGAGGTAAGTGGCTTGCCTAACCTTGTGTGAGAGAAATCCCCTTAGGATTTGGTACTATTGTGATATGTGAGTGTCGTGTACGCGAGGTGACGAGTGCGTACACGGGATAATTGTTGTAAAATCAGGTTTTTACTGAGTAGTAACTTGTTTTATCTTAAAAGAGTTATTCCAGCATGTGTAGTTATCCTGTTTAGCCTAATATCGCATGTCTACATGTCTTAAATGCTTACCTGAACTCTATGCAGCATGCTTAGTTGGATTCCTGCTTTTTCCTTGACATGTACTTAGTTTTAAATTGTAGAATTTCTTGCTGGAACTGTTATTTCTATCAATTGTAAGCTGCATATTTATATTTAGGATTACGAGACAGTATCTCAGGAGATCCTCCCCTGCATATTTACTTTTGGGACTACGAGACTGTATCTCAGGAGATCCTCCCTATATATTTACTTTTGGGACTAGGAGACGGTATCTTGGGAAATCCCCTGTTGAGCATTTACTTTTGGGACTACGAGGCAGTATCTCGGGAGTGCCCATGTTGTTATCTCTATGTGTTGTGCTGTTATTTTCCTGTAAAATTCTTCTTGTTAGATTCTCAATCATTTTACATTATTATATCCACCGTCTTACTTATTATATACCAGTAGGCCTTGATCTGACCTTGTCACTACTCTACTGAGGTTATGCTTGGCACTTATTGGGTACCGTCGTGGTGTATTCATGCTACTCTTCTCTACGTGTTTTGTGTGCAGATCCAGGTACCTCCTATCATCCCCGCTATTAGTTGTGTGCTTGCTGCTGCTTCGAAGACTTCAAGGTATATCTGCAAGCGTCCTCAGACCTCGGAGTCCCCCTCTATCCCTTTTATGTTGTTCCTCATTTTACTTCTTCTAGTTACTGTTGTATAGAAATAGTTAGACAAATTCATATAGCTTGTGACTTGTGACTACCAGGTTTTGGGAATATTGTTTGTACTCGAGTGTTGGCTATTTTACATGCCAAGCGACATTTTATCATTATATAGTTATCTGTTGCAGTCTAGTTGTTGAATTATGTTTTCATTTCTGTTATTCCGCAAATTTTTAGGCTTACCTAGTCGTAGAGACTAGGTGCCGTCACGATGCTTTACGGAGGGAGATTTGGGTCTTGACATAAGCCTGAGTACGTACTCGTCACCTCGCATACACGGCTTTCATCTGACACAAATAACATAAACCACTTGAATCCTAAGGGTTAGTTCTCCCACACAAAGTTAGGCAAGATACCTACCTCTAAGAAGCTAAATCGATACTCTAAAATGACCTTCTCATGTCAATCCCCGGATGGCTCTAGAAAAAATAACTTAACATCATAAATAAAACTATAGGAAACAATTTCGGATAATAGAGCTTCGATCTTTAATGAAAACTAAAAGTCAACTTAAAAGGTCAACCCAGGGCCCGCACATCGGAACCCGTCAAAATTTACAAAATATGAATACCCATTAAATTACGAGTCCAACAATACTAAATATATCCAATTCCGACTACGAATCGATTTTCAAAATCCAATTATCCTCTTTAGAAAAGTTTTTGATGAAAACCCCCAATTCTCCTATCAAAATATGGATAAAATCACAAATGAACTATTGGAATCAAGTTAAAATACAAAAATAAATATTAGATACTGAACTCCATGAACATACGAGAAGAACGCCGCGAAAATCATCCCAATCGGAGCTCTAGAACTCAAGATATGCTAGAAAACCAAACGAACGCGGTCTGATTTTTTTATACACAGGCATTTCCGTTTTTGCGCCCAAAAGGTTACACCTGCGCATTTCCAGCTGTCATTTCCACTTTTGTGGACCATTTTTCGCAACATTGGGGTCGCATATGCGGACCCAACTTTGCATTTGCGAAGCACCATCACCAGCTATCTTCTCCGACACTAAAATGAGCATAACTTCCTCATAAGATATCAAAATTCGACAATTCTTTTTGCTATGGCTCAATCATTACGATATGGAATGCTTCAATTAAAACATAAGTTGGAGATCATTTGTTTAATTTGGTACCATTTATGCTTGAAGAAACAACATCGAAACATAAAAAACGAGCGCAACACAACCCAAACCTATCTGAAACTCATCCGAGCCCCTCGGGACCCTGTTCGAGCATATCAATAAGTACCAAAACATAATACGGACCTGATCGAGGCGTCAAATCACATCAAAACTATGAATCGCACCTCAAATCGAACTTAATGAACTTATGAACTTTCAACATCTGCAACTTGCGCCGAATCATATCAAATCAACTCGGAATGACATCAAATTTGGCATGCAAGTCCCAAATGAAACAACGGAGCTATAGCAACTCCCGGAATAAAAATCCAAACCCGATATCAATAAAGTCAAATCCCGGTTAAACCTCTCAACCTTCCAAACCTTCGACTTTCAAACTTTCGCCAAATTAAATGCATCAAATAAACGTACGGACCTCCAAATGCAAATCTAGTAATATGCCTAAGTCCAAAATCACCATACGAAGCTATTTTAATCATTAAAACACCATTCCATAATCGTCTACACAAAAGTCAAATTTCGGTCAACTCTTGCCACTTAAGCTTCTAAAACAAGAATCAGAATTTCAAATCAATCACAAATCATTCGAAAATCGAACCCAGCTACACACACAAGTCATGATATACAATAAGAAGCTGCTTGAGGCCTTAAGCCACTGTCACACCTCCTTTTTCTACCCCGGAAGGGGTATAAGGGAGTTTTTCCAATTAAAGTGACAATAATCGAAACAGGATTATTTATATCAAATTCAGAGTCACCACTTGGGATAACTTATGGTGTCCCAAGTCACCGATTTATAATCCTGAGTCGAGGAAGTTTGACTCTATTTTACAGTCCGCAAAACATGGAAATCCAGGTAAGGAGTTCTGTTAACTCGGGAGAAAGTGTTAGGCATTCCCGAGTTTCGTGGTTTTAGCACGGTCGCTCAACTATTATTATTGGCCTAATTATCTGATTAATAACACATTTTAAACCTATTGTGCATTAATTATTTGTTTGTTTTGAAAAACACTTCGTAAACCACGCTACATAAAATGCACCCGCGGTTCATAACATGTTTAATTTATTTAACATTATTGGAAATTGACGTCGGGTCACATGAAATGTACACCCGGATTTGGGAATTATGTATCATGACTACGTCACGGGAACCGTACCCGTAGCTATGGCACTTTCTTTAATTAACGCGCCTAAAGCAAACTACGAGCATTCATCTTTTAATACTAAATCCAGAATTCATTGTAGCTGCTGATTTGCACGTAACCAAAGTAAGATGCTAGGCCCTTTTTTATTTAATCAAATTCTGGTTTGAGCTTAAGCCCAAAACTATTTGAAAGAAAACTGGGCTCAAAATCCAGCCCAGAAGTGAAGCCAGGCAGATGGTAACTTAGCTCCAAATGGGCCAACAAATGCCAGGCCCAACCATGCACAACCATGCCTTGAGTACTAAGGCCCACGTCCATTATACCAAGCAGAAAGTTTAATGAATTGAAAAAAAAGCTAAATACAACAAGGCTCGAAATTGAGCCCATAATGAGAATCGGATAATAATCAAAACCCCCAAGTAGAACATAGGCCAAGCTGCCTCATCTGGGCCACTGTCAAGCCCAATCGAGGCTTCAGCTCTTTTGAGTCAAGTGTAACTCAAACAATTATTAACAAATCAATAAAGATCAAGAAGCTAAATTTATTTACCATGAATATGATTATTAACGACTTATACTAACTATGGAAAACTATAATTCAAACTCAGTCATGAACTAATCCAAATTTAAATTCCAAACTGCTTTAACAAACTGAAATTTGTCTTTCACAATGCACACCCAACCCATCCTAACAAGGATCAATTAAACTAAAAGGACACTGAAGCATTCGATATTGTCAGAAGATCATACATGATTCAAATAGAGGACTGTTCATACATACAGCTGAAACTAATGACACAGAATACCTAAGTGCATAATACTTTAACAAAATGTTCTACCAAAACAGTCTACACAAGAGAATTAAAGATCCAACATGTGAGGTATTCAGTTTCATATTACACAAACATCTATATGAGCTTTAAACTAACATTTAAGCAAACCAAATTTCATTATAACAAACAGATACATGCTCCCAACTTCTCTGATCATTTAAAGGTTCAAAGGGTACCTGGATATAAAAAACAAAGAAAAAATGGAGTAAGAATTTCAGCACAGCAAGCTAACGAGAATAGCAGCAAATATCAGCAACACCCAGACTTTATTCAACCCATATTTAACCCAGAAAAATCAGAAATCCAGCAAAGATTTTCTAAACTCTTGCTAAGGGAGAAAATCAGAAGTAATCGAGCCAATTTCTCAATGAAGCAATGCAGAAACTTTTTGGTTCTCTTTTAGGGGTTCCGAATTTGATTTGTGTGTGAAAGAAGGGTTCTATATATAGCTCTTGAGGAGTGCCATGTGTTGAAGAGAATAATGGAATTATTCCTTCAGCCACAAGGCATCTTTTTTAACCAACTTAGACAATTGGCTATCCCTCATTGGTTTATGCATGCTATGCTAACCAAATGAGGCCAGCTGCCCCCTATTCTAGAACCATCCAGTAGGGTTTTTATCCCATTAAGTTTACCCACCCTTTGAATAAACCCCTCAAATTTCCTTTTGTTCAATTAAGATGCTAGGCGTTTCTACCAATTTACAAACCGAGGGAAACAAAGGCAAACGAGCCAATATCAGTAAACAAATCAACAATAGAATGTTTTGCAAATCAAATTAAACACTAAGAGACAAACAATGAAAGATGAACAGATATCGATCATTTAAATCAAACTGAATCACAAAATCCTAAAGTCTAGAGCATGCAATTAAAACACCAGAATATAAAAGAAACAAAAAGATAAAAAGAACCAGAATAAGAAAAGAAAATCATGATAAATCTAACCTAAACAACTAAGAATCTAAACTAATCTAAGCAAGTAAACAGTAAAACAAATAAAACCCAATTAATTTAAACAAGTGGATAATAAAAACTAATTGGAACAAATAAACACTCAAACAAATTCAGACAAGTAAACACTTAGAATTACAAGAAAAATCAGGAAATAGACACAGAATGAAAACCAAAGAGGGTACTGGTTTTACTGGACAGAGCCGATGACTGAACGACCCAATAGAACAAAGGAAGCGATTTTCCTTGGCCAGGCACAGGGTACTTCGAGATGGGTTGAAACTGACGCAAATGACTACTCTGGTCAAGATTAGTCTGCTTGGGCAAGTTTCCAAGCCAAAGCGAGCAAAAAAATCCATCAGAAAGCTCAAAACTGCAGGAACTAGGTTGGAAGTTTTTGGATCTGGGATTCAACGAGTTCAAGGGGTTATTTGGAGAAGTTGTTGGGGAATTTGAGTTTGGGGGGGGGGGGCGTGGTGATTATAGGGTGTGAAGTTGGACGAGTTTGGAGGGATTTGGAAAAACTAGGGTTTGGTGTCGGATCTGAAACTGACAAGTTTTGGTGGTGATTCAAAGGGAACTAGTGATGGATTTAGAATGAGGAGGGGACGGGGGTTGCATGGTATCAATTTGGGCAAGTTTGGAGCACCGGAACCGCCGTGAGGCGATTTCCAGTGGGTGGTCGACGGCTGAGGCGGCGGTGGGTTTGGAGGCGGCTGGTCTCTAGGGTTTGGTTTGAGAAGATGAGAATGAGAGGGGTTTGAAGGGTATTGGAGGAGGGGAGGGGGCGTTTGGACAGTAATATATGAAAACCAAGGCTAGTTCCCATCCGTTCTGATCAAAAGAGATCAACGGATGGGATTTGATGGTCACGAAACGGTGTCGTTTGGTTTAGTGGGGGCTGGACCGGGTGGCTTGGTTTTGGGCCTGGTTTGTATCGATTATTTGGGTATAAAATCAGCCCATTTCAAATTAAACCCCTTCCTTCCTCAAATTCTATCCTTATTTCCTTTTTCTTTTCTTTTTCATTAACTAAAAATCCTAAATTAAATTCCTAAATTAATCTAAATTATAAAATTAAGCTAAATATCTAACTATAATATTTATAAAAATTAGTTGACCCTAAATGAAAAGAGAAAAATTACTAATCTAAAAGGTTAAAGTGAACCTATTTTTTTTTATTATCTTAATAAAACAATTAATTAACTAATTAATCCTAAAAATATGAAAACAAAATCTCAATGCAATGCATGGTATTTTTGGCATTTTTTATGAGTTTAATAAAAGTAAAACATGTACAGAAATGCAAACAATTAACAAAAAATCAAAGAAAAACCTATAAAATTGCAAACAATTGGGAATAATCTATTTCTTTAATTTGTAGGAGTATTTCACATAGGGCAAAAATCACGTGCTCACAGCTGCCCCTCTTTGCTCGGAAACACGAAGAGTTTTCGAGCAAAGATAAAGTGAGTGGATACGAGCGACTTTTGCCTGTTTTGATACTCCGTGGGAAGCATTTTTGAAAGATCTGACCGAACCTTGCTTCTGAGGTTGCCTACATATCCTTGGCTGCAAAGGAGGGGGTAACGAAGGATAAAGTGTCTAGATAGCAGAACAAAATGCCTTCGTCATTCCAATCTTCAAAACATGCCAAATACGAACAACACAATTAAATCAACCAGAGAAACCGTACGTAATATCTTTTGATTGCACCAGAATTGATAGCCATATCCGCACATTTTCCTTCTCCATTTGTTAACTACAAAGCACCATTGGACAACACTCTCGTTACCGCGAACGACCCCTGCCAATTTGGGGCAGATTTGCCTTTAGCTTCAACCCGATGCGGCATGATGCATTTCAATAGGGTTTCTTTATATTCTATCAGCCCCAGAAGTGATCTCAAAATGCCTTTGCTTATTTCCCTCAAATGTCCATATCATCTTCCAAATTGCTTCAAGATCAAACTAATATTTTTTTTTAAAAAAAAAACCAGGCTGAGAATTAAGCGTGCATGTCATGTCACTAGGGTCAACAGGAAAAGGACTATAAAAGGAAAAGAAAACTAACAAAAATGACTAGAAATAACAAAAAACAGAAAGTTGCATTAGACAGATGGTGAAAGGGTTTGAACAACAAAACAAGCAAACTGAACTGGGGTTACAACCCTGGAACAAACCTAGACAACACTAAACGAGCTACTACGACTAAACAAACTAAGCAAAATAAAAGGATAGAAGGGTTTGAGTCACAAGACAATATCCGGATTACAACCTTGAAAATAACCCGGACAACAGAAATGACAACAAAATAAACCACCAAAACTCCTCTCCGGCTAACCAAGAAATGGAGCGTCTTTCCAATTACCAAACACGGCATCTTAGCCACTAAGTTCCGTATCAATATTGCTAGGACCTTCACAAGTCTCCATCACATTGTTCTTAACAAATTGCTTTTGGGTTCCCTTTGCCTGCTCGTTCATAGGATCAACCTCTGATAGCGCTGAAAGCTTCGTAGCACGTGGACCTCCAATGATCTCAGAAGGATTCTCATATTCCTTTTCAAAATAAATCATACCCACCATATGCGTCTCATTATGTACAGGCGATGGACTTTGGCTAGTGTCTGCTGCATCTGGATTTTGCACGACAATGTCACCTGCATCAATAAGCTTCTGAATTGCTCTTTTCAGGTGCCAACACTTTTCTGTACTGTGACCCGGGGCATCGGAGCAATATGCGTACTTTTGAGAAAAATCAAACTTCATTGGCAGAGGGTTTGGCATTTTTATCTGAATCGGCTTCAACATGTCCAATTGCTTCAACCTTTGGAACAAACTGGCATATGATTCTCCAGTAGGGGTGAAAGCCTTCTCCTTTTCCAGTAGTCTTTTCAGTTTATATTCTGGCCTCGGTTGGAACCTTTTGCGGGTAGGTGGCTGATATGCTTGAGGGGGCGGGTAAGACATTTGGGGAAGTGGTGTGGGAATCGGGGGCCTCGTGGGTGTGGAGCATATGGTGGTGCATTGTGGACAGGGTACTGGGAAAGTGATGTACGACTTCGGGGTTTCTGTGGAGAGAAGTAGCATTGGGGAGGGTCATCTGGTGCACAAGGATATCCATGAGGCCGATGTCGAGGCTGAAAGTGTTGAACAGGAATGCCCAGCGGATCATCTTTTCTATTTCTTTTTCTTCCACCCAAACTTACTGGGATGTTCTGAATGTCTTTCGTAGTATCTTTCAATGCCGAACAACTCATGATTTTGCTTGACTTGATTCCCTTTTCCACCATCTCCCCCATTTTTAACACATCATTGAAAGGCTTTCCCAGGTCCGGGATCAAATGACTGAAGTAGTGGGCCCCTGGGATTGTAGGAAAAGCTCAACCATTTCTTCTTCACCAATCGGGGTACTGAATCGAGCAGCTTGCTCCCTCCATCTGAGCCCAAACTCCTTAAAGCATTCCTCCGGCTTCTTTTCCATTTTAGATAGGGAGGAGCGGTCTGGGGTAACGCCCGATTTGTATTGAATGTATCGAACAAAATCTTGAGCCATGTCACCCAATGTAGGCCACTTACCAACATCTTGACGATTATGCCATTCCAAAGCTGCCCCAATCAAGCTCTTACTGAAATAGACCATCAACAAGTCATCATTCTCTCCAACACTTCTCATTTCACTGCAATAAACCCTCAGGTGGGCTACCAGATCTCCACACCCATCATACAAGTTAAATTTTGGCACTTTAAATCCCACGGGCAGGCGAACGTCAGGGGACACAGATAGTTCTTTGTAAGTCATGCTACCCTGGTCTCCCATTCCTCGCTTGTTCTTTAAGGACTCTTCTATGCCTTTCAGCCTCCTGGGTATCCCATCTCGCCCTTCTCTTCCTGTGAACTTTTCATTTTCAATATGAGGCTCATCCCGCGGGCCCTACTTGTATGAGTTAGGAACCTTGTGGGCAACCTCTAGGGGATAATATTGGGCATCATGAGCTTTGAGTGGGTATTCATTGTCGGGGATACTGGATGTGACAGGGCAATTTTGGGAAAAGATAATTGGAGGACGAGTGTTGGCGCTACTAGGGTGGTTAGGAAAGCTGTGATAAGCAGGTGGACCTGGAGAGTATGGGGGATCATCTGGCACTATGACCGGTGTTTGGGTAAGGGTAGCATCTAGGAAGCTAGGAGGTGGCAGGGGTGGTGCCTTCCCAGTCATCCAAGCATGATACATGTCTGTCATGTGTTGTCTTAACATCCTTACTTCATCAGCCAAACCAGTATCCTGTTCAACCAACTGCTTTTGGGCACCTGTATCAACCAACCCAATTCTGTTGTTGTCCGCCATTGCCTTTTGACTTTATGTTGTGGAGAGGAGTTACTACTTTGAGAACCACAAACCAACCACCTTTCTGCTATGAAGATAAAGGGAACAAAATGGGGTCATCCCGTTAGCGTTAGGGCATTTAACAGCAAAAATATCACATTGCGTGCAATGCACCTAGCAACAATTAATGGTTCTAGAATGACTTCGAGGGTCATAAAGTCACTTGGCATCATCCCAATTTGTCCATTTGAATCTTCTCTTTTCTTTTCTTTCCTCGCACTTCTTAGCTCGCTCGTTTTCCTTCCCCCTTTTTTTTCTTTTTGTGTATTATTCGCTCTTTTCTTTCCCCCTCCATTTCTTCACATCCCATAATTTCACCATCTTTTTCTTTCTTTTTCTTTCCCTTTTTTTCTTTTTTTTCTCTTTTTCTTTTCTTTTCTTTTCTTTTAATAATAAAAAATATGATTCGATCGAACCCTATGTAGGTTGCCTACGTATCATGACGCCGCATGAATCAGATCTTTGCGTAGTTCGGGAAAAATCGAGAATAGACTAAATAAACTAACACTCTGTTTTCTTTCCTTTTTTTTTTGCTTTACCTTAATGACTGATCCGAGAGAAAAAAGAAATATGAGAAGCAAGACCTCCTTTTTTTTCTTTTTGAATTTTCTAGACTTAATATTCTATAGCCTATTCTAAACTCAAACCTAACGGATTTTTTTTCTTTTTTTTTCTCTTTTGACACAAATTCTCTATTAAGGAAAAGTCTTAGAAGAGAAAAATAAATTTTTTTTTTTGACTTTTTTTTTAGGAAGGAAATCATGTTGTTTTTCTTTTCTTCTATGTACAATGTCCTACACTTCTAATGAAAATAAAAGTATTTTTTTTTCATTTTTCATTAGTTTTCCAAAGAAGAACCTCAAAAGAAAATCTTTTTGGATTTTTGAAATTAATACCTTAAAGAACACTCTTTAAAAAGGTACTAAGAAAAATTCCTTTTTTTTTTGAATTTTTAGTCCTAATATACTAAAGAAAATACGAAAGCAAAAATTTTCTATTTGGAGTTCTAGATATTAACTTCCTAAGGAGAAACACCTCAAAAGAATTTTTTTTTTAATTCTAGAATTGGTATTCTAAAAAAAACTTCCCAAGGAAATAAAACGCAAAATCTCTTTTTTTTTTGGATTCTTGATTTATAACACACTTTTTTTTCAATACAAAAATAGTAAATACAATAACAAAGACTCGACATTACTGTGCAAAACTAGAGGGTAAAAGACAACATAAAAAGAAAAAACAGACTCAAAACACAAAAAGAAAAATCTCCTTAAGCAACTCCTAAATGATCCTGACTGGATGGTCTCGGGGTGTCTGTCATGCTCAAACTCCGGTAAGTAAATCCACACCTGTATGAGAAAATTTTAAACCAACACTATGTGAGACAAAAATACTCCCTACTGGACACATGCAAGACATGATTTATTTTTTGCAAAATGGTTTATTTGGCCAAAAAGATGGCTAGAAGTGCAAAGTTTGGCTAAGACCCCGCAAAGCCAAGAACCTAAGATTTACTAGGAAGACCAGACCCTATGTGGGTTGCCTATGTATCACGCCCCAAAAGATGAGAATCAGGTATGCGTAGTTCGGGCAGATTGGATACGGGCGAGAATTTTTAAAAAAATAACTAATTTAGAGAAAACATATTTTATCTTTTCCTTGAAAATGATGAAACATGCAAACTCTTTTTGGATTTTCTTTTTCCTTTTTTCTTTGAAAAAATGATAAAAAGTGCAAAATCTTTTTGAATTTTTCATTTTGTTTTTTTTTTGTCTTTTTCTTAATTAAAAAAGTAACAAAAAACATAACTAGGCCCTACTTGCTTTATTTCACACTTCACCCTCTCTTTTTTTCTTTTTTTTTTCTCTTTTTCATTGTTTTTTTTTCATTTTTTTATTTGCCCTCAGCTGTCATTGGTCCGCCAAATGACCCTTTTACCCTTGAATAAATGCAACATGTAGCACATAGGATGCATCAAGGTGGTCTGTTATTTTGGGTACACATGTCCTAGACGGACCCAACCCCTGTGTTGAGTCCCCTAAGTCAAATGCACATGATGCAAACAAACGTTCCTACTAGGGATCCGGCATGAGGCTGACTTATTATATGTATAAAGCCTAGGTATACTGTTCTAGCCTTATGCACCCGAGCGGACAACTCGAGCCGAGGAGGGGGCTACGTACAGGGAACCAAAAAGCCATCCAGCTTAGTAACTTGTCCGAGCCTCTTTCTTATTTCAAGGTACGACACTAACAGAATAGGGAGTCATGGCCAGCGTGCAGATCCCCGAAGATGAGAAGAGAAGGGTTTCGTAGCAGTTTATTGTAACGACCCGACTGGTCGTTTTTCACTTTAGAACCCCGTTCTTTTAAATAAAACTTCCCGCGCTTGCTTTAGCTAATTTATAACTTGCGGGGACAGTTGGTTCGGGAGTTAGAAGAGTTTCGAGTAAAAATATGGCCATTTGTTTCTTCAAGATTTTCTTAAAAGACCAAGTTTGACTTCGGTCAACTTTTTGGGAAAACGGACCCGGATTCGTGATTTGACGGTCCCAGAGGGTCCGTGGGAAAATATGGGACCTGGGCGTATGTCCGGAATCGGATTACGAGGTCCCTAGCCCGAGTAATGAATTTTTATTTAAAATTATTAAATTGATGTTTTAAAGAATTAAAGAAACTAAGTAATCATTAATTCCCTAGGTATCGGGCTCGGATTTTGGTTCCGAAGCTTAGTACAGGTCCGCAATGTTGTTTAAGACTTGCCCGTAAAATTTGGTGCCAATCCGAGTAGTCTAAGGGCGTTTTGACCCGTTAGAAGAAAAATAAGAACTTGAAGTTCAATAGTTTGATTCATTTGGTTTTAGGGGATGATTCCAAGATTTAGCATTGTGTTGAGTGTTCCGAGGGTTCGAGTAGGTCCGCCTCGTGATTTCAGACTTGTCGGTATGTTCGGGAGGGGCTCGGGAGCCCCGAGCGTCAATCGGACGAGGCTCGAGTGAAGTTGAAATTTGGAAAAAGGAGCTGAGTTGCTGCTTCTATCATAACCGCATCTGCGGTTCTTGGACCGCAGAAGCAGGACCGCAGATGCGGTCGATCCATCGCAGAAGCGGCCAAGGTCCAGTCCAAGGGAAACTGCAGAAGCGGCCCAGATACCGCAGAAGCGGTCCAGTCGCCTTAGGCCCAAGCCGCAGAAGCGGCCCAATTTCCGCTGAAGCGATTTCGCAGAAGCGGGACCCAGACCGCAGAAGCGGTCCAGGCATTTTGGGCTAGGTTCGCAGAAGCGATCCATGTTCCGAAGCGGTTTTCGCAGAAGCGGTCAGTGCACCGCAGAAGCGGAAATCGCTGGGCAGTGAGTTCATTTAATTCGAACTCAATAGCCATTTATTTCATTTTCTACACCACACTTAGGTGATTTGGGGATTTCAAAGAGAGGATTTCAACATAGCACATCAAGGTAAGTTACTTCCATTCATTATTAGTTTAAATACATGTATATTAAGTTGATTAAACACTAAAAATTAGGTAAAATCAAAGGGTTAGAGCTAGACCTAGGGTTTTAGTAAAACTAAGAATTTATCATGAAATTTGTTACGAAATGGACTAGAAATCATATATTATTGATCCTTAGGTTGCAGAGAATAATTTCCTTCGAAAAATCTCGGAATCCGGGCACGTGGGTCCGGGGTCGGAATTTAGGAAACTTGTAAAAAAGGTTGGAAAATTACTTAAATAGTTAGAATTCGACCTTGTAAGCCTTTATTGACTAGTTCTTACTTTATTTAACTAGTTTGTGATCGTTCGGCTCCGAATTGACGACTTGGGCTTATTTTCGATATTTGAAGTGCGCTTTGGAGCGAGGTGAGTCTCCTTTCTAACCTTGTAAGAGGGAATTGTCCCCATAGGATTAATAAATGAGTAATTGTTGCTAAATGCGGGGGGCTACGCATGCGCTAGGTGACAAGAGTCCGTGCGTAGCTACTACTATGTTAATTGTCCGGGTAGCTTAGGACCCACACCATGCTTATCTTATATGATTCTCTATATTATCTTGTTAATACGGACACCTAGGATATGCTAGAGACTTAAAAAGGGAATAAGAACATACTTGTATAATTGTTGAAGTCTTGCTTGGTATTAATGACTATTGATGCGCCTTGTGTGTATACTTGATATTTCTTATTATTTGTGGATCGGGCCGATCGCCTCGGTATGAATAGATGCATCTATAGGCGCGCCGTCGACCCTCGGCAAGTGCACAATTTATTTCTGTGGGATCGGGCCGTCGCCTTGGCATATTTGCGCATGCTATTGTTGCTTTCCTAAGAGTTTTAAGTATTGATATCGCCTTTCATGGCCCGACATAAATTGATAAATATAACAAAAGTAAATGGTTAGCTAAAGATATAGTGAAGAGTAGGACTTTTATGTCTTGTTATAAACTGTTGCTTGTTAGTGTTTCTTCATGGTTTGTATAATTACCTCGATATATTATTTGACCCTAGTGAGTATCAAGTCGACCTCTCGTCTCTACTTCTTCGAGATTAGACGGGATACTCACTGGGTACATACTGTTTATGTACTCATACTACGCTTCTGTACTTAATTGTACAGGATTTGAGGCAGATACATCTGGTTACCAGTCCGGTGCGCGCCCTTGAGCTCGTGACATAGACTTCCACGGTGAGCTGCTTCCTTCCTACGCCGCCCAGCAGCAAGATGGAGTCTTCCCTTACTTTTGTTGTCTTTCTTTATCTCAGACAGTAGGATAGAGATAATCTTTTGTGTATTCTACTAGATGCTAGTACTTGTGACACCAGGTCTTGGCACACACTTTGGTAGACTAGTTTTGGGGTTGTAATATTATGTTATTTATTTTATCTATCACTTTCGGGTTGCGAACTCAAATTCGGATAATTATTTCACATAAATTTCCGCTAAAATTAACATAAGGAGATGGAAATGGTTCCGCATTGGCTTACCTGGCAACGGTGTCGGGCGCCATCATGACCTATTGTGGAAATGGGTCGTGACAATATATGTGTGAGAAAGGTCAAGAATACATGTCAAGAATCGAAAAAAGTTTGCTATGCTAATTTGTATGTAAAGCCTCCATGTGATTAAGATTTTCCATGCTTTCCCCTTATGTATGCAATGCCTCATATGATATGAGAAGGGAAACTTGAATTGTAAGATGCGGCCAAGTGCCAAGAACGATTTAATAAATGAGACTACTCGTGCCATGTAATGAAAGATGGGGAAGAAATGTGAATTGAGATGAACGATTGCAAGGATGATGTCTCAAGTGAGATGGCCTAGCCGATCGGGCCGTGATCGGACACCATACCGCACACATGTTGGTAATTGTGCTGGATTGATTGATTGAAATTGTGGATATGTTGATATCTCAAAGGAGATGACCTAGCCGATCGGGTCGAGATCGGACTCCGTGTATGAACACGGTGGTGTTTTGGATTGTGGCACATGACACTGAGATTGGCAACCTAATAAGATGGAAATTTAACCGGAAACCCTGTGATACTTACTTGATGATTTTCTTATTTGTTTGAAGCTCTTATTGTACACTATGACTGTTTCCCTATGTTTCATTGTTCATTCTATTAAGATTGATGTTTAGCTTTACATACTAGTACTATTCGATAGTACTAACGTCCCTTTTGCCGCTACATCTTTTAATGGATGTAGGTGGTTCCATAGCCGATAGTATTGATCGCAGCTAGCGGTGCTTTGCCTTCATCTTCCCAGCAGTCTTGGTGAGCCCCATTTCTTCCCGGGACCATGTAATACAACTTTTGCTTATATGTTTACCACGTTTTGAGGTATAGCTGGGGTCTTGTTGCCGGCACTTTCGTAGCACTTTCTTTTGTATCTACTTAGAGGCTCCGTAGACATTGCGTGGGTTGCATATGGGTGTTGGGAAGGTCAAAGGATAATGTTGTATTTGGACTATGGTTCCACTAAATAGTAAGGTATATGTATTTTAAAAACTCAACAACGATGTAATTAATGAATTGGCTTAGTAATGTACTTGTAAGATTTCCTATTGCCTAAATTGATGAATTCATGTCTTTTTCTTGATTGTAAGTGAGTGGGTAGAAAGTGTCTAACAGGCTTATCGCGCTCCCCGAGCTTGGGGCGTGACAAAAGCCTTCTCCAATTGTGTAGAGTGAGGACCATAACCCCTGCATTGCCATGATTCTTACAGGGTGTCTGCAATACCACATCATGATCATCAACATCAACAACATGATTACTTATTAATGCTAATAATACGGCCTTTAATAGCTTAATCTGATATTTTGATGTTATAAAAAATCTATTGTACTTTATACTTAATCTTTTCATGTGATATAAACATATTAAATGTTGCAGAAATTGGAGCAAATTAATCCTGTTTGAGACAGGGTAACAAAATTGAAGAGCACATATATTACTACTTAAAAATTAAATGTTTCTACCAATGTTAAAATTTGAGGCCCCAAATGGTAAATTAACATACATTGAAGCTGAAAATGAAGACAAAAGGAATTCATTATCAGATCTCATAGGAAACAGGTATATAATCCCATCAAGTATGAAATTAATTTATGAAGAAAAGAATGCAGTTTAATTTAGTGTAGCTTGAAAGAATAAAATAGAAAGAGAAGAAGAAGGGCGTACCATCTTCAACTTGTCCAGCAGCTGAGCAAGCTAACATCTTGTAAAACAAACACTCAAAAGCTCACTAGAAGAGAAGTGGAGGTAGAGAGGATATTTCACTACTTTTTTTGCTTATCAAATGACTAGAATTACATGACAATTTATAGGTAATCTTGAACATATATCTTGTCCAATCTAAATGTAAACTCATTAACGTAGTTTAGACTTCACATCTTCTAAGGTACATGAAGGACACCACTAAACTTTGTTTTCCCAAAGTACATCAATGAGTTCATAATCTAATACTTGTATCACATAAACCAAAACATTAAATTAATACTCTAGTTTATGAACTAATTTAAACAAATGTGAAACAAGTTTAATATATTTTAACATCCCCCTTAAACTTGTTTCATCACTCCAAGAGTCATTATCGGCTTCTGAAAAATATCTATCTTCAATGGATTGGTGAAAATATTCGCATCTTGGTTCTGCAATTTTACGAACTCAAGTTCCACTTCCTTCGCTGATATGCAATTTCTGATGATAGGACAGTAGCCCAATGTCCCTCATCTCAAATTCTCTTGTCATTGCTTCCTTGAACTCTTCAAATATCTTTGGATTATTTCTGTCAAGATCAAACCATCCACATACAAACAAACAAGTAAAACGTTATGTTGACACTTTGAAAACTCATTTGTTTGGAAGTATTTGTCAATTCTACTATTCCAAGCGCGTGGAGCTTGCTTCAAGCCACATAGAGCCTTCTGCAATTTCAAGACTTTATCTTTATGTCCTTCAACCTTATAACCCAAAGGTTGATCAATATAGACTTTTTCCTCCAAAATCCCGTTCAAGAAAGCTAACTTCACATCCATTTCATGGATTGTCCATTGGTTTTTTTCCGCCAAAGAAATTATCAATCGAATTATTTCCAAACGAGCAACTGGTGCAAACACCTAATCGTAATCAATACCGGCATTTTGCTTGTAGCCCTTAGCTACCAATCTTTCTTTGTACCTCTCTACTTCTCCTTTGAATTTTTTTTTAGCTTGTACAGCCATTTGACTCCAATGATGCTTTTGGCTTCTAGAAGTGTGACCAACTCCCATGTACCATTCTTCTTGATTGCCTTGATTTGTCCATCCATTGCATCTCTCCATTTTGAAATTTAGGCATCATCTTTATAACTTAGAGGCTCACTATCCCCCAACAAACAAAAGTGTGTTAAATTATACAAATCATTTTTTACCACTTCCATCTTGATACAAGTCATGGAGGTTTCTAGTCTTCCGAGGAACTTTACTTGAGCTTGAACTTTAAATTGACTCTCCCATTTCTGAATTTGTGATGGAGCCATTAGAGGTGGTGTAATAGACTACTCCATAAAGAGTAATCTTGCTCTTTGGTTTTCATTCCCAAGCACTATCTTCGTCAAACTCAACATCTTTGCTTATAGTGATCTTTCTATTTTTTGGATTATATAATTTATAACCTTTAGAACTTTGATCATAGCCAATGAAAACATACCTCTCGCTTTTTACGTCAAGCTTAGACCTCTTCTCATCTGGCATATGTGCATATGCAAAGCTTCCAAAAATTCGCAAGTGAGCAGCTTTTGATTTTGAACCGCTCCAAGCTTCTTGTGGTGTTTTACCACGAATACTTTTGGTGTGACACATATTTCATAAATATGATGCACAAGCAACTGCTTCAGCCCAAACTCTTTTGGCATATTTTCGCTCTTTAACATACTCCTTTCCATATTGAGAATAGTCTAATTTTTTCTTCCACGACTTCATATTGTTGAGGTGATCTTGGAATAGTCAAAGAATCATGAATTTTATTATTTTCACAAAAAGTCTTGGATTCATTTGAAGTGAATTCCCCGCCTCTATCAAACCAGAGTGACTTGAGTCGATAGCCACATTGTTTCTCCACCATACTCTTAAAAATTTTGAAGGTTTCAAACACCTCCGATTTTTACATCAAAAAATAAACCTAAGTTTTTAGAGAAAACTCACCAATAAAAAGAAGAAAATAATTACTTTTATCAAGTGATGATGGTCTGATCAGTCCGCACACATCCATATGAATCAACTCCAAAGGTCATCGTGCTCTTGTCAAAGAATCTTTAGGAAATCTTTTTCTTGCTTGCTTTCCAAAAAGACATCATTCACAAAGTTGGTTAGGATGATTGATACTTGGTAAACCTTTCACCGTACTTTACTTTTTCATCAATTTTAGGCTATTAAAATTTAGATAATCAAATCTTATATGCCAAAGCCAAGATGAATCTTTGGCACATGAAAACAAACACTTCGGTATATCACTTTGAAAATGCAAAATAAATATTTTATCTTTAGACATTGGAACCTTGGCTACCAATCTCTCATTTTCATCTTTCATAATTAACTTTTTATCTTTCTGGTGAATGACATAATTTTTCTCCAAAAATTGTCCTAAACTCAAAATATTACTTTTCATCCCAGGTACATACAAGATATTAGAAATTACTTGATGATTTCCGCTTCAAACGATTTAAAATCATACATTTTTCTTGATTTGAACTCACGAAGAGTCTCCAAAAGTGATGCTTCCTATGTTAAACTCTGTAAGCTCCACAAATAATTTTTTTTTCACAAATGTGACTGCTTGTGCCAGAGTCAAGATACCATTGGTTCTTTTTACACTTTCTTTATTTTTACATGCAAGAAATAATGTTCCATCTTCTTCTTCATTCTTGTTCTCTACAAAGTTATTTTTCTCCTCCATATTATTTTTGTATTCCCAAGAAAAATGACTAAATTTATGACAAGTATAATATTCAACATTTGACGTGTCATATCTTCCTTGATTTGGCCTCCATACTCTACCTCTTCCATGACCTCTTCCTTGACTGTAGTCTTGACTTTTATTTTATCTGCTTGGTGGTTGATTACCACCTCTTCCTTCTCTACCATGAGCTCATCCATGTATGCGGCCTCTTTGTTGTGAATCACGCCTTTCCTCTTTCTCCTTTAAAAAAAATTTTGCTTGCAATGCTTGTTCAAACGAATCTTGTTTCGGTTTCTTTAAATTTTCTTCGTAAAGAACCCGTAAGTTCTTCTATGGTCATGGCATCCAGTCCTTGGGTTCTTCAATGGCAACAACATAATTAAATTTTGAATTCAGGGATCGTAGTATTTTTATAACAACCCTATCATAAGTCAAATCTTCATTATACCGCTTCATTTGATTGACAACTGCCAAAACTCTTGAAATATAATCTGAAATTGATTCGAATTTCTTCATTCGAAGCGATTATAACTCTCCTCTTAAGGTTTGGAGACTAACTTTTTTCACCTTGTCCAAATCTTTAAAGGAAGTTTGAAGAATATCTTATGCTTGGTTGAAGGTAGTTGTATTTGCAACCTTTTCGAACATCTTTTCATCTAAACTTTGATGATAAGAGTGAGCGTCTTTAGATCTTTCTTCTTTCTGGCAGCGACATCTTCTGCTTCATCAACTCTGCTCCTCACCATTTCCCAAACATCATAGGCACCAAGCAAGACCTTCATCAGGATATACCAATTTTCATAATTTTCTTTAGTAAGCATTAGAACTTGGAATGTAGTTTCATTAGTGTTAGTTATCTTTTCTCTATGTTTAGTTGTCTCCTAAACACACCAGCTCTGATACTAAATGTTATAAATTTGGTAGAGAAAGACAACAAAAACAACCTCTAAAAGCTCACTAGAAGAGAAATGGCGGAAGAGAGGATATTTCACAACTTTTTTTGGCTTACCAAATGACTAAGAGTATTATATAGCTATTTATAAGTGATCTTGAACATGTATCTAGTCTAGTATACATGTAAACTCATTAACTTAGTTTACACTTCACATCTTCTATGGTAGATGCACCACTTTATTTTTTCCAAAGTACATCAATGAGTTCATACTCTAATATATGTATCACATAAACCAAGACGCTAAATTAATGCTCTAGTTCATGAACTAATATAAACAAATGTGAAACAAGTTTAATATATTTGGAAAACCACCTAAGATTAGATTTGGAGAGCCTATTTGGAAAGCCACCTAAGAATTGGATTTGGATGTAATTGAGAGTAATTACACAGTTTGACATATTTGTCTAGCCAAGTAATTACTTGTCATCATGTAATTGAGTGTAATTGGAGAGATGTAATTATATTCTCCAATTCTCAAGGGGTGAGAATTATGGTAATACACCTTGTAATCACAAGGTTATTTTTTAATTTCTTTTCTTTTTGTTTTTATTTTAATTTCTTTTCTTAAAATTTTTTTATTTCCATTATTTTAATTTCTTTTTTTTTATTTTGTTTTTACTTTTTAATTTTAAAATATATTTTTCTTTTATTTCTCTACCTTTACTTCTTGTGATTTCATGTAATTGCTCATATATTTTATTTATTATTTGTTTTATTTTTTATTTAGCGTAACTGCGTTATTATTTTAATTTTTTAAAATACACCTGATATTAGAAATAATGAGTCATTAACAAACATGGCATATAATTGTTGAGGTCCCTTTCTCTAACTAAATGCCAAGCTGAATGAACACTATAGTGTCTTGCTGAGTTCTGCATCCCAAAAGCCCTGTACTACTCTGCATAATTCATCACCAAAGGCAGTTGCTGCACAACATGATCAGCAATATCTTGTGGCAATAAATCTCGAACAACGGTTTCTTTCCAGTGTTCACCCTGTATCAGTTTAGCCACCTTATCATTTCCACCTGGACTAAAATTTTCTTGTGTCACCTCTTCATCTTACTCTGCTAATGATGAATCCGCCATAGTGAGGTCATTCAAGTAGTATTTTGTTGTTGAATGAGGTTATAAACTTATGTTTTCTAGCTAAATTCAGTCTTCGAGACCCCATAACATAAGAAGTCGTGGAGTGCATAAGCCCCTTTAGAGCAGGGGCGGCCCGACGAGTTTTGTGGCCTAAAGCCAAACTTTATGAGGGGCCTCAACTCTTTTTTTTTGTTAAATTATTTATTTATTTGAAGTATATTTTTTAAGTGTTTCTTAGATACAAAGTTATTAATAATTTTCTTATGATCAATAACTCCGGATAAGTCTTTCTTAATTGACAATATAGCTAATTAGTTTAATCTTTAATGAGACATTGCTGATGTTAGATGAGATTTTATCAATTTTAATTTTGAAAATTTCTTTCCGTTGAAACGACGAAAACAAGAGTTATTAACATTATTCCGAAAATAATTCTAAACCATCAATATCGAATTGATTATTATGTTTTAAAGAACATTCAAGATTAAGGCAATATTTTTTTGAAATTTTCATCATCTAGTGATTTTAATTTTTACTGCTAAATAAAAAATCAAAAATATTTTCATATGCTTCGAATTGTTCAAATCTATTTTGAAGTGAAAAAATAGCCTTGTCTACTATGTATAAACTAATCAACTCCAAAGGACTCTTCGAAAGATTTTGAGATTTTATCATCAACATGCTCATCAAATTGTTACTTCCTATATATCATATGTTTCTTACGGAGGGTTCGATATTCATTTCAAGTGTAATTTTCTTGGCAGAAATCATAGCATTTGCAAATCCTTCTTCTCTATACTTGTTAAAGAAAAAAAAATCAAACTTTTTCACTTCACAGACCATTTTTTAACTTATACATAGCCTATTAGGTATAATAAAAAAATGGGGCCCCCATAAATGTTGGGCCAAAGGCAATTGCTTTTCTCTTGCTTTAGAGATAGGGGTGAATCTTAAGTTGTGTTGGAACTTATTTTTATTATGTTGAGATTTGATATATGATGATTTTTTTTTTGGATTTTAAAATTGTGTTATATATATGGTTCTAGTTTACTTGTTTTAGTAGTATTGGCTTGTTATTTCACACTGCATGTTGTTCATTTTTTAGTTAGAATTGATAGATTAGTTTTGTCAAACATTTGAATAATGTTATGACATTATATTTACAAATATTAATTTATTTTATCAAACATGCATTCCATGATGTTCTTACAAAATGTATGTTTTTAGTTTTTTAATTAATTAAACTAAATATATTAATTTATAAAATATATGTCAATTTTTTTTACAATATTAGTTATAAATATATGATTACTAATTAATATATATTCAAGAAAAAATATGCATCTTAAATACCAAATCTAATGTCATTTATACTAATAAAAAAATATTTATAGGCATATATTTATTATATTAACTTTTAAATTTTGGTAATTACTTTGTTTGAAAATCTAACTATATAATTACACTTGTGCACCAAACAGTACACTTGTAATTACACTTACCTTATGATAAAAAAATAAGTCGTCGTAGTTACAATATTGTATAATTACTAGATTGTATAATTACTATTGATGAAGTAAAGAGTTAGATGAGAAAATTTAGGTTGAAGAATAGGCCAACTTGTGTCTAGCTTCTCATTACACATATTTATACAAATACAAATACCAAGTTCCCTATACAGTACAAACTCTTGTACTTATCTCTATTCCCTAAACAATACAAACTCTTGAAACTTATCTCTATCACCCTCCCTCAAGCTGAAGGGAAGGGACGTACATGAAGATTGAAAACTAATTGACCAAATCTAGATGATGAAAGAACCTTTGTAAATAAATCAGCTAATTGACAAGAAGTGTGCACGTGAGATACTAAAAGATCTCCTTGAGCCATCTTTTCCCGAATAAAGTGATAGTCTAGTGCAACATGCTTAGTTCGAGAATGAAATACTGGATTATGAGCAAGGTGGATTGCACCAATGTTGTCACATTTGGCCATAATTGGAGATGCAAGGAAGACACCAAGATCACGCAAAAGATATTGCAACCATGTTGCTTCTGCAGCGGCAACGGCAAGAGCCCGATATTCTGCTTCTGTGCTTGATCGAGCTACAGTTGGCTGCTTCTTGGCAGCACAAGAAATCAAATTGTCTCCAAGTAAAATACAAAACCCTGTTGTCGACCGTCTAGTAGCAATACATCCAGCCCAATCTGAGTCGGAGTAAATGGTTAGCACAGGAGATGATTTGCGATGAAGTTGTAATCCTAAGTGACTTGTCCCTTTCAAGTATCGATAAATGCGTTTAACAGCTTGTAAATGGCTTTGATGAGGTTGATGAAGAAATTGTGATGCCAAATTCACTGCAAAATGAATATCGGGTCTGGTGAATGCATGATATTGAAGACAACCTACCATTTGTCGATAGATAGATGGATCAGAGAGTAGAGAAGAAGAAGTTGAATTCCAATCCTGTTTGCTATGTAATGGAGTTGAAACATGGTTAGAGTTAGCCAAATCAAACCGAAGGAGGATATCATTAATATATTTCCGCTGCAGCAGGAGAATACCATCAGAATTGGAGACTAATTCCACTCCAAGAAAATAATGTAAAGGACCTAAGTCCTTCATTGAGAATTCAGATCTCATAGAAAAAATGAATTGATCGATGAGCGACTTAGAAGAACCAAATACAGCTATGTCATCCACGTAGACAAGCAGAATCATTATTGCATCATTGGACTTGAAGACAAACATGCAATGGTCGGCTGAAGATTGTTTAAACCCAATGTCAAGCAAGTAAGTCGCAAGGCGCTTAAACCAAGCCCTCGGCGACTGTTTGAGGCCATACAAAGCGCGATTAAGCTTGCACACGTGATGAGGAAAATCCGGGTGCTCAAAGCCCTTAGGTTGGTGCATGTACACATCTTCATCCAACTCACCATGTAGAAAGGCATTAGACACATCAAGTTGATGCATACACCAAATATTTTGTAATGCCAAGGAGATAACCAAGCGCACTGTACTAAGCTTGATCACAGGAGCAGAGGTTTGAGTATAATCCAACCCCGGTTGTTGTGAAAAGCTTTGAGCAACGAGGCGAGCCTTAAACCTGTCCGCAGAGCCATCGGGTTTATATTTAATACGAAATATCCATTTACTACCAACAATATTTGCCTGGGGAGGAGGAGGGACCAAAGTCCATGTGTGATTTTGAAGAAGGGCTGTGTACTCATCACTCATTGCACGCTGCCAGTGTGTGTGTTTAATTGCTTGAGCAAAAGTGTGAGGTTCTGTCAAAGAAGATGTTGTAGAGGCAGCTAAAGAGGGGAGAATACGAGGCTTAAGAGAGCCAGTCAAAGATCGTGTAATCATGTGATGAGGACGATTAGAATTAGCAAGAAGTGAGGTTGTTGGTTGTGAAGAAGAGATAGGAGACGGGCTGGACTCATGACTAGAATTTTGAACTTGTGATGGGGTAGAATTAATGTTGGAATCTTGTGGCAGATTAGATGGAGATAAGGATAGCGAGGACGGTGATATTTGCATATCACTTGAAGATTGAGATGAAGCTGGGGAGTTGGAGCTATTTACGGGATCTTGGGACAAACTTTGAGATGAAACTGGAGAGTTGTTGGGGATAATAGTTGCTCTAGTTTGAGATAGAGTTGTAGGATGACTATGACTTGTGTGGGCAGCACAGGAAAGAGTTGGAGGAGCATAGGGGATATGGTAATTAGTTGTAAAATCTGTTGAAGATGATACTGTAGAAGGAGATCGAAAGTCAAAACATATTTGAGAGAAGTTGAGAAGAAGTAGAAAACATAGAAGGATATGGAAAAACTGATTCTACAAATGTTACGTGCCGAGAGATTATAATCCGATTTGTACAGGGATTCAAGCATTTGAATCCTTTATGAATTGGGGATAAACCAAGAAATAAACAAGGCACTGCACGTGGGTGAAACTTAGTAACATGATTATGTGCTACAAATGGGTAACACAAACAACCAAACACACGGAGTGAATCATAAGTAGGAGGACGACCAAATAATTTTTCGTAAGGCAAAAAAAAATTTAGAACTGGCAGAGGGGTAAGATTAAGAAGATGGACAGCAGGTAAGGATGCATCTGCCCAAAAATTGAATGGTATTTTGGCTTGAAATAAGAGGCAACGAATAGCATTATTTATGTGCCTATGCTTTCTTTCGGCTCTACCATTTTGAGCTGATGTATAGGGACAGGAAACACGATGAAGAATCCCTTTTTCTTTAAGAAAAGAATTGAAGAGGACATTGTCATATTCTTTTCCACCATCAGATTGGAAATAAGAAATTGACGAGTGAAAGATATTAGAAATCATTGTGTAGAATTCCTTAAACTTATCTAATGCTTCAGATTTTTGTCGCATCAAATAAATCCAAGAAAATTTGGTAAAGTCATCAAGGAACAAAATATAATAATGAAAACCAGAATTAGATGACACTGGTGCTTGCCATACATCAGAATGAATTAACTGAAAAGGAGCACTTGTTTTATTAATTGATTGAGGAAAAGATAAACGACTTTGTTTGCCCAAATGACAAACATTACAAGAATTATTATCAAATGATGATGAATAACTAATAAGTTTCCTATGAGCTAAGGCACCAAGGGAACGCTGTCCAGGATGTCCTAGGCGTTGATGCCAAACTGAAGGAGATGAGGTGCTTCCAAATAAACTGAGGATGGAGGTACGCAGTGATTGAACCAAAAGAGGATAGAGGGAGCCAACATTATCACATTGGAGTAAGACTTGCTTGGTCTTCATATCCTTGACAAAGAAAGTAGAGTTAGTGAATTCTATGTAACAATTATTATCCGCACAAAGACGCTGAATAGATAGAAGATTCTTTTTGAGAGCGGGAACATATAGAACATTATTAAGAACTAAAGATTTTGATTTTGTAAGAATAGAAGAAAAACCAGTGGAGACTATAGGAAGGAGATTACCGTTGCCCACCATGACTTTTGTTGAGCCAGTGTAAGGGGAAGAAGAAGAAAGAAGTGAAGCATCACTGGTCATATGTGCGGAAGCCCCAGAGTCAGGATACCAAACTGTAGGCTGAACCTCTTCATGGCTCATGGCAGCGATAGACTTCGGAATGGAATTGGAGACATAGGAGTGATTGAACCTATTTTTGCACTCCAATGCAGTGTGATTATAATGAAAGCAAATTTGACATTGCTTTGCGGGATTGGGAGTAAATGGAGAATGACCCAAAATTCCATGAGAAGGTTGAAAAATATGACTTGGAGGTCGAAATGCATTCCATTGAGGAGAAAATGATCGAGAAGGATTCCCACGTCCTCTTCCATTAGGATGCCTACCATTTTTACCACGACCACGTCCATGTTGTTGCCCCCTGTTGAATTGATTACCACTGTTAGGTTGTCCTTGAGTAGTAGCAACTAAAGCAGTGGTTTGTGAACACGAATCTTCTATAGGAGTGTTCTTGATATGTGCCTCTTCCGTAAGCAACAATGGTCTCAAGAAAATAAATAAAGGCAGATTGCCACTAGCGTTGAGGCCAGACACAAATGTACGATAAGACGAAGGAAGGCCTTGCAAGACTTGAGTCACAAGATCATCTTCAGTAATGATCTTACCTATAGCCCTAAGGGAGCAAGCCATAAAGTGGAGTTGTTGTAAGTAATCTTCCATTGAGAGAGACCCTTTCTTGAAATTTTGAAACTTAGATTTTAGGTGAATAGCCGAGGAGGACACTTGGTCAAGATACAAGGATGCCAAAGTATCCCAAGCATCCTTGGATGTTTCACAAGAAAAATTGAGAAGAGTATCAAGGACGGGTGGAGAAAGGGTTGCATTAATCCAACTCATTGTAATTGTATCACACTGAGTCCATAGCTTGAATTCAGGATGATTAACTGAAGGACATGGAATAGAGCCATCAATAATGGAAAGAAGATTGTGACTCTTTAACACAGTAAGAAAAACTTTCTTCCATGTTAAGTAGTTCAAATAGGTTAACTCAATAGGAACAAATACTTTGATGTTTGAAACGGTTGGGGGAGGAAGTGGAAGGCCAAGGGACGATTGAGTTGAGGAGGAAGTAATAGTTTCAAAATCCATGGCTGATCGAGTGGCTTCTGATACCATGATGAAGTAAAGAGTTAGATGAGAAAATTTAGTTTGAAGAATAGGCCAACTTGTGTCTAGCTTCTCATTACACATATTTATACAAATACCAAGTTCCCTATACAGTACAAACTCTTGTACTTATCTCTATTCCCTAAACAATACAAACTCTTGAAACTTATCTCTATCAACTATTCTAATAATACACTAATACTAATTATCGGGTGGTTTTCCAAACCGACGCTAATAATTTTGAGTTTGGATGGTAGAGGCAATAACGTAAAATTAAAAGACTTCCTCGAATTCACCAGCTATATCATCGAATAATGTGACATAAGATATATTATGATTATGTGTTTTAAGATACCTTTCTGATTACTAATAAATTAGAAACTCAACTGTACATATACTGTGCAGCTAGCTGGCATTGATAATTAAAAATTCATTGGCAGAATATGGACAATATATATTCTCTAATTCACATTAGGTAATAAGAGGGTGTTTGGCTAAGCTTATAAGCTGGTCAAATTGGCTTATAAGCACTTTTTGGCTTATCTGCGCGTTTGGTAAAATTAAAAGTGCTTATAAGCCAAAAATAAGCCAAAAGTCATAAGTTGGTCTCCCCCAACTTATCAAATTTCAGCTTATAAGCACTTAAGGTTTGACCAAAACATTTACTATTTTATCCCTAAAATACTTCTGTTTAAAGCAAAAATCTACGTATAGTTTAACTCTTCAAAACCTATAAACAGACGTTGCCTTTCAGCCATGCCTCTATAAACAGAAGTTGCCTTCTAGCCATGCCTCTGCAACAGTAGAGGGGTTGATCTTATTGCTTCCTCTACGATGAATGTTTTAATCTTATTTATTATAAACAATACATACTAAGTGTTTATTTCTTCTCTACAAACATTTTGTGCATTATTTAAGGTTCTCTTCTTAACTTTTGTTAATTTATACTTTACCCGTTCTAATTTATGATTGTATACTTATCATAACATAAATTATATTTATAAAAAAGATATTATCTAATTATTTTTATAATTAAAATAACATGATAAATAGGTAGAATCTATGTAGAGTCTAAAATTTTGAAGAAAATAACGTTTTTAGTAGTGTAAATTGTTATGATGTCATTTAAGTCATTTTAACATAAAAAGAGCTTATCAGTACTTTTTAATCAATTAGTTTCAGCTACTTATTATTAATTTCAGCACTTTTATCCAAACACGTAACTGCTCCATCACCACAGATTAGAAGCTCTCCGCTCCTGATAAACGGAAGGTCGAATTGCAGGTCAGTGTTTTTTCTTGCTTAAGAATAGAATTCATATTTCCTTGTTCTCGGATTGGAGATTGACGTTACCCCTTTTCCAAACATGGTGATGGTGGCAGCTTTTAAACTTCAATGAGTTCTTTTTTCTATTTTTTGTTTCAGAATTAAATTAAGACAACATGGATCATACTCATACAGTGTTGTTATTGATTGTATATTTATTTTGTATTTCATTTATTTTGAAATATGTTGCTATATCGTATGGGATTTTAAATGTAAGTCATACAACACGGAATTCTGAATTTTAATAAGCTGGATTAGTAATAAATGAAATAAAAGAATAATTGTAAATGTTTAATTGAACTGGAAATTTATAGATATCTCTATGTAAAAGGAATCTGAATCTGAATCTGAAAATGGGAATGTTTTGATGTAATTCGAACATTAGATGAGGTTCTCAGATTAGAGATTGTTAATTACCCCTTTTTCAAACAGGTGGCAGCTTTTAAACTTCAATGAGTTCTTTTTCTATTTTTTTTTTAAATTAAATTATGACAACATGGATTTATACTCATACAATGCTGTTATTGATTGTAAAATTATTATTTCATTTACTTTGAAATATGTCGCTATATTTAAAGATTAGTCATAGAATGCAGAATTCTATATTTAATAAGCTGGATTAATAATGAATGAAATAAAGTATAAATGTAAATGTTTAATTGAACTGGGAATTTATAGATCTATGTAAAGGAATCTGAATCTGAAAATGGGAATATCTTGATGTAATTCATGCATAAGGGGAATTTTACATTAGGTTTTCACGAGCTGGAGTGGTAACTAACGAAACAAAAAACATCTGAAGAAAAGACTCCAATTTACAGGCAATTTACAAATCTATAACAGAGAATTAAGAGTTCCTAATCTTAACTGGAGCATTACCATTGTTTGCACCTATTTTTTTCCTGATCTTTATAGTCTTTGTCTACACTTACTGGTTTTTTTATTGCTTACTGGAGATTGACCATGTCATTGCTATTACTCATGTTAGGCATACTGCTCTCTGACAGCAAGCATTTTAACCCGAAAAGAGATCAAGCTAATTAGGATGGAGAATGTCAACATTAATGAGATTGCTACACCAAGTACTCAAGTAACTGAAGAGGAACCCTTGGGGCTTGAGGATGATGCTGACAAGATAATTAAGCTACTGACAAGAGGAATAAGGGAACGGGATATTGTCTCTATTTTTGGCATGCCTGGTCTCGGAAAGACCACTTTGGCCAAAAAGATATTCAAAGATTCTTCTATTGTTTCTCACTTTGATGTTCGAGCATGGGCTACCATTTCGCAATCATATGATGTGAGAGAGCTGTTGAGGGACATCTATAAGCAAGTGACGGGTGTTAAGTACAATGGAGAGAAGGAGAGTGACATAGCCGATACGTTGCGCAAGTGTTTAATAGGCAAAAGATATCTCATTGTCTTGGATGATGTATGGGAAGTAAAGGCATGGGATGAGTTAAGATTATGTTTTCCAATCGGTAAACAAGGAAGCAGAATCATGTTAACAACTCGACTTGAACATGTGGCAATGGAAGTCGAGCACTGTACCGATCCTTATTCCCCTCAATTCCTAACCACGGAAGCGAGCTGGAAATTGTTGGAGAAAAAAGCATTTCAAAAGGAAACTTGCCCTCCTGAATTGCAGGATGTTGGGGTACAAATTGCAGAATATTGTAAAGGACTGCCTCTTACAGTTGTTTTGATTGGTGGAATTCTGGCAAAGAAAGAAAGGAATGTCTCAGAGTGGTGAGAAGTTGCAAACAATTTGAAGTCTTTGGAGCAGTTGAAAGTGAGAGCAACTTGGCAATACAATTAAGTTACTGCTATTTACCGGATCATTTGAGACATTGCCTTCTAACTATGGGAGCATTTAGGGAGGATGAAAATATTGGAGCATCTAAATTGATGTTACTCTGGATGGCTGAAGGCCTCTATCACGACCCGGATTTCCCACCCTCGGGAGTCGTGATGGCGCCTACTAATAGGAGCTAGGCAAGCCAACTCAATTTACTACTTTTAGCAGTTATCGTCCATTTCATGAAAACAAAACATAATATGATAAAACGGAAGTCTCAAATATGATTAACCGAAAGAAATGCGGAAGTTTAACAAAATCCTCTACCCAAGACTGGTGTCACAATACTCACGAACGACTAGAGAATACTAAATACAAGGTTTGAATGAAATATAGAACTGTTAGCTTCGGTACAAATGACAACAAACTGAATAAAACAGAATGAGACTCCGGGCCTGCGGACGTCAGCAAGGCTACCTCGAATGTCCCTGGACTGAAAGCTCGCTCCCAGAATGCTATTGCTACTCAAATGCTGCTCCAACACCTGGATCTGTGCAAAAAGATGCACAGAGTGTAGCATCAGCACAACCGACCCCATGTGCTGGTAAGTGCCTGGCCTAACCCCGGCGAAATAGTGACGAGGCTAGACCAGACTACCAGATAAACCTGTGTAGATATATATACAAGTACAACAAAATAATAGCGGAAAGTAAACAATTAAAACTGGGAGGGGAACATGCTTATGGGGTAGAAGATAAAACGGAATATCAGGAATAACAAAAGAAACTACATCTGATTCCTTCTAACACAGAATAAGGGAAAACAAACCACTTTCACTTGTTTCAATTTTCTCTCGTTGCAGGCGTGCAACTCGATCCCATTTCTCATAATATCACGTGGTAGGCGTACCACTCGATCCCATTTCACAATATCACGTGGTAGGCGTACCACTCGCTCCCATTTCATAATATCACGTGGTAGGCGTACCACTCGCTCCCATTTTATAGTATCACGTGGTAGGCGTACCACTCGCTCCCATTTCATAGTATCACGTGGATGCTCGACTGGTAGCTGTTGTTGTAGGCAAACTCCGCTAAAGGCAAGAACTGGTCCCACGAACCTCCAAGTCAATAACACAAGCCCGGAGCATATCCTCCAAAATCTGAATAGTCCGCTCGGACTAACCGTCCGTCTAGGGATGAAATGCTGTGCTCAACTCAACCCGTGTGCCCAACTCTCGCGGAACTGCTCTCCAGAAGAGCGAGGTAAACTGCGTACCCCTGTCCGAAATGATAGATACTGGCACACCATGAAGGCGAACAATCCCCCGGATATAAATCTCAGCTAATCTCTCGGATGAATAGGGGACTGCCATAGGAATGAAATGCGCTGACTTGGTCAACCTATCCACAATAACCCAAACTGCATCGAACTTCTTCCGAGTCGACGGAAGTCCGGTAACGAAGTCTATAGTGATCCTCTCCTACTTCCGCTCGGGAAGCTCAATCCTCTGAAACAAACCACCAGGCCTCTGGTGCTCGTACTTAACCTGCTGACAATCCAAACAACGAGCCACATATGCTACAATATCCTTCTTCATTCTACGCCACCAATAATGCTGCCGCAAATCCTGACACATCTTCGCGGTGCCTGGATGAATAAAGTACCGAGAACTATGGGCCTCCTCTAAGATCAACTCTCGAATCCCATCAACATTGGGCATACAAACTCGCCCTTGCAGTCACAAAACACCATCATCATCTAAGGTCACCTTCTTGGCACCTCCACGCTGCACCGTGTCTCTCAAGACACACAAATGGGGATCATCAAACTGCCGATCACGGATACGCTCCAATAATGAAGAACGAGCAACCGTGCAAACTAACACTCGGCTAGGCTCAGAGATATCCAACCTCACAAATCGATTGGCCAAAGCCTGAACATCCAAAACAAGCGGCCTCTGGCTGGCCGGAATATAAGCAAAACTGCCCATACTGGCTGACTTCCTACTCGAAGCATCGGTCACCACATTGGCCTTCCCCGGATGATACAAAATGGTGACATCATAATCCTTCAACAACTCCAACCACCTCCGCTGCCTCAAATTCAACTCCTTTTCCTTGAATAAGTACTAAAGAATCTTGTGGTCAGTGAACTCCTCACATGCCACGCCATATAAATAATGCCTCCAAATCTTCAAGGCGTGAACAATAGCTACCAACTCTAAATCATGCACTGGATAGTTCTTCTCATGAATTCTTCAACTGCTTCGAAGCATAGGCAATAACCCTGCCATCCTGCATCAACACTGCACCAAGCCCAATACGGGAAGCATCACAATAAACTGTATAAGGCCCTGAACCTGTGGGCAAAACCAATACCGGTGCCGTAGTCAGAGCTGTCTTGAGCTCCTGAAAGCTCGCCTCACACTCATCCGACCATCTGAACTGGGCACCCTTCTGGGTCAACCTGGTCATCGGGGCTGCAATAGTAGAAAACCCCTCCACGAACCGACGATAGTAGCCTGCCAATCCCAAGAAACTCCGAACCCCTGTAGCTGATGCTGGTCTAGGCCAGTTCTTGACTGCCTCAATCTTCTTCAGGTCAACCTAAATACCCTCTGCAGATACGACATGACCCAGGAATGCAAATAAACTCAACCAAAACTCACACTTCGAAAACTTTGCATATAGCTGACTATCCTTCGGAGTCTGAAGAACCACTCTGAGATGCTGCTCGTGTTCCTCCTGGCTGCGGGAGTATATCAATATATCATCAATGAAAACTATCACGAATGAATCCAAATAAGACCTGAACACTCGGTTCATCAAGTCTATGAAAGCTGCTGGGACATTTGTCAACCCAAATGACGTAACCAAGAACTCATAATGCCCATACCGAGTGCGGAAGGCTGTCTTAGGGACATCGGATGCCCTAATCCTCAACTGATGGTAGCCAGATCTTAAGTCTATCTCTGAAAATACTTTGGCACCCTAAAGCTGATCAAATAAATCATCAATCCTCGGCAGTGGATACTGATTCTTGATTGTAACTTGTTTAATTGCCTGTAATCAATGCACATTCACATCGAACTATCCTTTTTCTTCACAAATAACACCGGCGCACCACAAGGCGAGATGTTGGGTCTAATGAAACCCTTCTCAAGCAAATCCTGAAACTGATCCTTTAACTCTTTCAACTCTGGCGGGGACATGCGATACGGCGGGATAGAAATGGGCTGAGTGCCTTGAGCCAGATCAATCCAAAAGTCGATGTCCTTGTTGGGCGGCATACTCGGCAGGTCTGAAGGGAAAACCTCGGGGAACTCTCGAACAATAGGAACAGAATCAATAGAAGGGACCTCTACGCTGGAATCGCGAACATACGCCAGATAAGCTAGACACCCCCTTCTCGACCACGCATCGAGCCTTAACTTATGAAATAACACTGCGGGTGGTATGACCTGGGGTCCCTCTCCACTCTAAACAGGGCAAATCTGGTAAAGCCAAGGTAACGGTCTTGGCGTGACAATCCAAGATGGCATGATACGGGGACAACCAATCCATCCCTAATATAACGTCAAAATCCACCATGTCTAAGAGCAATAAATCAACACGGGTCTCAAGACCCTCAAACACTACCACACAGGAGCGATGCACTCGGTCGACCACTATAGAATCACCCACCGGTGTAGATACATGAACAGGAATACTCAAAGCATCACTAGGCATGACCAAGTACGGTACAAAAATAGGACGACACGTACGAATACGTAGACCCAAGGTCAAATAGCACTGAAGCATCTCTAATACGAATCAGAATGGTACCTGTAATGTCTGCATCTGAAGACTCAGCCTCGGGCCTGGCTGCTGGCTGACCTCTACCTCTGGCGACCTGAACTCCACCTCTATGACCTCTACCTCCACCTCTAACACCTCTGCCACCGCCTCTAACTGGCTGGGCGGGCTGAGGAACCTCTGGTGCCCGAATCCTAGTATGAGAACTCTGATACTGAGAGTTGCTCAAAGCTCGAGGGCAAAATCTGACAATGTGCCTCGGATCACCACAAGCATGGCAAGACCTCGTCTGCTGCGGCTGAGCACCCCTCAACCTCGGGCAAACCCTCCTGTTGTTACCATACTCACCAGACTCATAACATCTACACGAACGCTGCAGCTGAGGAAACTGAGGCTGACCCTATCGACCTGAATGACCACCTGAAGTACCATGAGCGACCTGGAGAGCTGACTGAAAGGGCATAGGAGGATGGCCTCTACCATAAGAACCTCTACCTCCAGGCGAGGTACCATTGAATCTGCCTGCACGACGTGGCCGCTTATCCGACCCATGACCACCTCCCTGTGGCAAAACCCTCTCAACTCTACGGCCCACATCGGCCGCCTCCTGAAAAGTGATCTCACTCCCGGCCTGAGCCACTGTACCCGACTGACCTGCCACCACTGGCTGAACCCCTGGAAGCAAACCCGCTTGAATGACGCTCTCCATAAAGCCTACCAATCTAACCAAAGCGTCCTGAAGAACTGGGTGGCTATGAACCCCACTAGGACCCGAGCTGGGCCCACCGGAGCTGCTGGAGCTGGGATCTCCTCGTCATAACCAATCTGAGGCTCCACCCCTGGGGCTGCTGCTCAAGGCTCGGGCTGCTGCGCGGTTGAAGAGGAAGCACGTGTTCTCGCCATCTGCGAAAGAACAGAGTAGAAATTCAATCGGTACTTGAGAAATAGAACCGCACGACAAGAAAGAACAAATGTGAAACTTTCCTAACTCTGTAGCCTCTGGGGGATAAATACAGACCTCTCCGTACCGATCCCCCAGACTCTACCGAGTTTGTCCGTGAGTTGTGAGACCTATGTAACCTAGTGCTCTGATACCAACTTGTCACGACCCGGATTTCCCACCCTCGGGAGTCGTGATGGCACCTACTAATAGGAGCTAGGCAAGCCAACTCAATTTACTACTATTAGCAGTTATCGTCCATTTAATGAAAACAAAACATAATGTGATAAAGCGGAAGTCTCAAATATGATTAACCGAAAGAAATGCGGAAGTTTAACAAAATCCTCTACCCAAGACTGGTGTCTCAATACTCACGAACAACTAGAGAATACTAAATACAAGGTTTGAATGAAACATAGAACTGTCTGCTTCGGTACAAATGACAAAAAACTGAATAAAACAGAAAGGGACTCCGGGCCTGCGGACGTCAGCAAGGCTACCTCGAATGTCCCTGGACTGAAAGCTCGCTCCCAGAATGCTACTGCTACTCAAATGCTGCTCCAACACCTGGATCTGTGCAGAAAGATGCACAGAGTGTAGCGTCAGCACAACCGATCCCATGTGCTGGTAAGTGCCTGGCCTAACCCCGGCGAAGTAGTGACGAGGCTAGACCAGACTACCAGATAAACCTGTGCAGATATATATACAAGTACAACAAAATAATAGCGGAAAGTAAACAATTAAAACTGGGAGAGGAACATGCTTATGGGGTAGCAGATAAAACGGAATATCAGGAATAACAAAAGAAACTACATTTGATTCCTTCTAACACAGAATAAGGGAAAACAAACCACTTTCACTTGTTTCAATTTCCTCTTGTTAAAGGCGTCCAACTCGATCCCATTTCTCATAATATCACGTGGTAGACGTACCACTCGATCCCATTTCACAATATCACGTGGTAGGCGTACCACTCGCTCCCATTTCATAATATCACGTGGTAGGCGTACCACTCGCTCCCATTTCATAATGTCACGCTGTAGGCAGTATCACGTGGTAGGCGTACCACTCGCTCCCATTTCATAATATCACGTGGTAGGCGTACCACTCGCTTCCATTTTATAGTATCACGTGGTAGGCGTACCACTCGCTCCCATTTCATAGTATCACATGGTAGGCGTACCACTCGCTCCCATTTCATAGTATCACGTGGTAGGCGTACCACTCGCTCCCATTTCATAATATCTCGTGGTCGACGAACCACACGATCCCATTTCTTTCAACACAATACACAAAATAATCCCGGCAAGGGAGAAAGATGTTATAATAAACTATCCCGTCAAGGGAACAAGATAATATAATAACTATCCCGGCAAGGGAACAAGATAATATAATAAACTATCCCGGCAAGGGAGATCCAACTATAACCAAACTTACTCAATACTTAACACAATTAAATCAATACTCAGTCTCATCAATTACTGGCTCAGTGTTAATGATTCCCAACCAAGTCCTCATAAACAACAATTAAGAATTCGATAATATAGCAATTCAGGACTCGCGATCATGCTCGACACCAGTGTATAGATACTCGTCACCATGCCTATACACCGTACTCGACAAATAGCAATTAGCAAATAAGACTCTACTCCTATTCCCTCAAGCTAAGGTTAAACCAAACACTTACCTCAACTTCCACAGCTAAATCAATCGACAACGACCGCCTTCCCTCTCGAATTCGGCTCCAACTCAATCAAATCTATGAAATAACGACTTTACAACATTAATATAAGCTAAACAAATCAAACCCAAGGCCTAAATATAGTTTTCTATACTTTCTTCCCAAAACTCCAAATATCGACCCCGGGCCCGCTTGGTCAAAACCCGAGGTTCGAACCAATTTTATATCACCCATTCCCCCACGAGCTCGAATATACAATTCATTTTCAAATCCGACCCCAAAACGAGGTCTAAATCAAAGAAAATTGAAAAGCCCTAATTCTACCCATTTCCCCCAATTTCCACCCTAATCTATGTGATTTAAGCTTAGGAATTTGATAAATAATGATGAAAAATGAAGAAAACAAGTTAGAATTTACTAACCCAAGTGGTCTTGAAGAAAGGGGGCTTCAATGGACGTCTAAGTGCTTGGAGAAGAAAGGAGTTCGTGTATTTTTGAAGGAATCCCGTAGCTACTGTGTTCTGAAATTTAAAATATAACTGACGAAATTTACCCTTCGCGTTCGCGAGATGGAGGTCGCGTTCGCGAAGGATGGGCTGGTCAAAGCATCGCGAACGCGGAAAAACAAACGCGAACGCGTAGAAGGAAGAGGCTGGGGTCCAGGGAGTTGGCCTACGTGAACGCATGGACCTACATGCGAACGCGATGAGGAAAAACTGGGACCCTACACGAACGTGGTCCAGCCATCGCGAACGCGAAGAAGGAAAGAGGGCAGGGCCCTCGGAGTTCAATAACTCTATGCGAACGCGAAGCAATGAATGCGAACGCGATGAAGAATGAAGCTGAAGCTTCGCGAACGCGCGAGATACTTCGCGAACGCGAAGAAGAAGCTGAGTTCTGCAACAGCTGAAGGAAACCCGCACATTTCCTAAGTTCAAAACCACCCCAGAACACCTCCGAAACACTCCCGAGCCCTCGAGGCTCCTAACCAAACACATACACTAACTCAACAACATCCTACAAACTTAACCGTGCGATCAAATCGCCAAAATAACATCAAGAACGAGGAATCAAACCTCAAAATCATCACTTTTTCTTCAAACTTCTTAAACTTTCAACTTTAGAACTTTAAGTCCGAAACACGTCAAACGACTTCCGATTTCGACCAAATTTCACAGAAAGCGCTTAAACCACATATATGACCTGTACCGGGCGCCGGAACCAAAATACGGGCCCGATACCAACACTATCTAATGCATTTTCATTTCAAATTTCCATATTAATTTCAGAAAAATAATTTCTCAAAAAAATTCATTTCTCGGGCTCGGGACCTCGGATTTCGATTCCGGGCATACGCCCGAGTCCCATATTTTTCTACGGACCCTCCGGGACCGTCAAATCACGGGTCCGGGTCCGTTTACCCAAAATGTTGACCGAAGTCAAATATATTCATATTTATATCAAAATTTAGTTTTTTTTTCACACAGAATTCATATTTAAGCTTTCCGGCTACGCGCCCGGACTGCGCACGCAAATCGAGGCAACCCTAAATAAGGTTTTTCAGGCCTCGGAAGCACGGGATGAGTAAGAAAACAGGTGATGACCCTTTGGGTCGTCACATTCTCCACCTCTAAAACAATCGTTCGTCCTCGAACGGACAAAAGAAAGAAGTACCTAAGTCGGGGAAAAGATTGGGAAAACGGCTCCGCATATCAGACTCGGACTCCTAGGTCGATGCCTCAGGGGGCTGACCTCTCCACTGAACACGAACAGAAGGAAAACTCCTGGATCTCAGCTGACGGACCTGCCGGTCTAGAATAGCTACCGGCTCCTCCTCGTAGGACAAGTCCTTGTCCAACTGGACAGTGCTGAAGCCTAACACATGGGTAGGATCGTCGTGATACCTCCGAAGCATGGACACATGGAAAACTGGATGCACGGTTGATAAGCTGGGTGGCAATGCAAGTCTATAAGCCACCTCTCCCACTCGATCAAGAACCTCAAACGGACCAATGTACCTAGGGCTAAGCTTGCCCTTCTTCCCAAATCTCATCACGCCCTTCATAGGCGACACTCGGAGCCATACCCGCTCTCCAACCATGAAAGCTACATCTCGAACCTTATGATCTGCATAACTCTTTTGCCTGGACTGAGCTGAACGAAGCCTCTCCTGAATGATCTTGACCTTATCCAAGGCCTCCTGAACCAAATCCGTACCTATCAACCGAACCTCTCCCCGCTCAAACCACCCAATCGGAGATCGATACCGCCTACCATATAAAGCCTCATAAGGAGCCATCTGGATGCTCGACTGGTAGCTGTTGTTGTAGGCAAACTCCGCTAAAGGCA
>NW_017674808.1:0-15865 GCF_001879085.1 Nicotiana attenuata | reverse complement strand
TATGCATCAAAAGTTTACTTTACGGTGCATGAAGAAAATTGAAAAATACCTGCAAGGCCGCGCCGGCAACCCTCCGGGATAGTTCCCCATCGCTAACCCCTTTTAACATTTCACGCTCAGCGGTCGCACATAGCAGGGTCATATCTGTTGCGGCCTGCTCGCTGTGTTGCAACAGGTTATACCCTCCTAGGATCAAAATTCGGCGGTTGGATCTACCTGCCGTCATCCCCACACAGGCCGAACCCCGCATTAACACATCTGCATCCGCCTGGGCGGCCTCAGGGCCCACCCTCTCGGTATCATCGCCCGCTTCTCCAACGGCAGCCGACGAGCCGCTCTCCGAAATGCGTGTTGGGCTGGCGTCGAGAAGCGCCCCCCTTGGGGAGGCGACCTCCCGGAAAGGATGGCATCTGCCATAAAAACTGGCCTTGACTCCCGACGGGGCTCGCTCGCCCCCTCGTCTTCTGCGGCTATCCCCTTGCCGGTTATCAACCGGCGTCTTTTCCTTTCCGGCGGCTCCTCACTCTCAGAAGTTTCCTTCACATCCCGTGGAGATGGCATTGAAGGAGTCGCTTCCCTCGTGGACGCCTCCACGGGCAGCGGTTGAGGAACCTCCGCAGCGCCATCACTGGGCGAGCCACAGGGTATGTATCCGTCTTCAGAGTCAGTCCCTGCCCCAGGTGAGGTGACGACGTTCTTCTTCTTCTTCTTGTTCTTAGGGGCACACCGACCTGCCAACGCGAATAAGTTAGGTAACAAGAACGTAGGGAACTCCCAAACCGTAGCCAAAGAATTACCTGACGGGCCGTACTGTTGAAGAAATGCAGCCCAGGTACGGCATTCCTCCGCATAAGGTATTATTCTTTCCACCTATGATTTAATGTCATCAGTAAACTGGGGTGGAGAAGCCCTCGCTGCGGATAAAAAAGGGAGAAAAGCAAAGAAATCACAATGGCCGTATGGTCAAAAGCGCAAGCAGTCCTGAATTCTACGAGAAGAAATACTTACGTTCTAGATTCCATCTTTCCGGGAACCCGTCGGGATTTGACACCAGGTGCTCCGTCCTGATGTAGAAATATTTACGCCAAAAGCGGCGGTTGGGCTTATCATCGGCTTTAACAACCAAGCCCCTCATGCCATGACTTTTTAACTGCAGCATGGTACCCCTCAGGTAACCAGGGCTGAATAACTGCAAGAGGTGGTGGACCGAGACGCTGCACTCAGCCTTGGCCACATAAGTGGTCATAATACGGCACACCTTCAAGGTGTAAGGAGTGAGCTGAGCCGGACACACATTGTAAAAACGGCAAAGCTCCTCCGTCAGAGGGTATATTGGAAGATTGTAACCGATCAAGAACGGGTACTCATAGAATGTGCAGTATCCAGGCCGGTGCACATTGGCATAGTCCGTCCCGGCCGGAACCATTTCCATGTGGTCCGGAATATGGTGCGTCTCTCGAAGATTATCTAAGTGGGATTGTAATAAAACGCTGTGCTCCCAGGAAAGGTCTGGGCTTTTAGTTGGAAAATCCCTGCGAACATGCATCTCCTTCGGAAGGACGTTGTCTACACTTAGAGGAACAAGGGCCTTCTCCGCCTTTTCCCCTTCACCACCGAAAGATGGTGGAACCCTAGACGGGGCATTATCTTTAGCCTTTTTACTACTCTGTCCATATTTTGTCATGATTATACTACGTAAGAAACGAAGCACTGACGATAGGAAGTGTGGTTTCAGCAGAAGTGGGAGAGTCCCTCACGAAATAACGGTTACAGGAAAGGAAGACAAAGGAGTAAATCGGAAAATGCTTTCCGAAGGCTTGAAAGTTGAATCGAATCGAACCTCTATCCTACTTATAGGGATAAGTTGCGCAGAAATCGAAGAGTCATGATTCAAAACGTGCGCGGGAAACCAAAATGTCACATCATCCTCTGAACCGCCTCGGGGGAAAATATAATAATGACGCATACAGGCGATGACGTCATTCCAAAAAGGAAGCCACGCGTCAGTGGCTCTACAACGTCATTATTTCACCTCATTCATATTGCCGCCCCTGGTCGAGGTCAAATTCTCCTAAGCCGAGGTTCGCATTTCCGCCCATCGAAGACGCCCACCCAATGCGTCTCCAACGAGCGTAGGGACTAACTGTATGGGGTCAAATTTGATCGTCAGCATCCCTATGCCAGAGGGTATGCCCAATGAGTGTACGCCGACTAACGTAGCGGGTACGACTCGGACGCGGGGACAAAAGCGACATCGTTTAGGACTCGGTATCTTCACTAGGGAGACGTTACTTGTCTTTGTAACTTTTTAATTCTTTCGAGGAAGGTCTCTTATTATATAAAGGAGACCTTCACAATGTAAAAAGGGGATTTTGATCTAATACAACTCTCTCATTTTCTGTCTTTCTCTCTCTATCTCTACCTCAAACGAACATATCTTGTTAAGTTCATATTATCACTTTGCAATACTAGATCTACAACAATAATATCATCTTTGCATCTCTAGGTTTATTATATTTGATTACGATTTACCCTTTTCTTACTTTTGATTGTTTTCTAGCTTACAAAGTATATTGCTAACTTTTGAGCCAAACAACCTTCATGCCTCGTATTCTTTCATCTCCTGTATATTCTCCCTTCAGATAATCCCAGATTTCTTTTGCTGATTTGAGAGCCATAACTCTCGTGAAAATTGTTGCAGACACACCAGCAAACAAAGTTGCTTTCGCCTTTGATTTCCTGGTTTTCTTTTCCTTGTGACTCTTGATCTGGGCCACCGTGGGATTGTTAGGCAGCGGAAGAACATCATAATCCTCTTCCACGGCCTGCCAAAGATCTAAAGCCTCCAAGTAAGTCTCCATTCTCACTGCCCACAGTTGGTAATTTTCACCATCAAAGACTGGAGGAGCCAATTGAGAAAAACTCATTTCAGTCTCCATCTCACTCAAGAAAAGATTTTACTTAGGTCCCTTAAGAAGATGACTCTGATACCAATTGTTGGTTTTTGATAAAAGAAATTAAGGGGAATAACTGGGAAGATGACAAGAAAATAAACAAATATACTGGAATAGATGTAAAAGGAACTGAAGCTGAAAATACTATATTATTTTACTGCATTTGGACTACAATTTATAAGAGAAATACTAACTTAAAAGACCTAAAAATCAGCACAAAATATGCTGAAAATAACTAACTTTCCTAGAGACTAGTTCACTCCTTAAGACTAGTTCAAAATTATTTCAAATTCAAACTAAATTACTGCAGTAAATAGCTGAAACAGTAAAATAATTTTATTGAGAGCAGCTTCTAAAGCATATTTCTAAAATTTCTTTTATTGATTGTAAATTCGTTGTTTCAATTATGTTGAAATATGTTGCTATATATGAGAATTTTAAATATAAGTCATACAAAGCGGAATTCTAAATTTTACTAAGCTGGATTAATAATGAATGAAATAAAATAATAATTGTAAATGTTTAATTGAACTGGAAATTTATAGATATATGTAAAAGGAATCTCAATCTGAATCTGAAAATGGGAATGTTTTGATGTAATTCGGGATTTTGCATTAGGTTTTCACGAGCTGGACTGCTAATTTGAGAAACAAAGAATATTTGAAGAAAAGACTCCATGAGTTCTTTGTTTGTAATTACATGCAATTTATAATCTATGTCAGAGAATTAAGAGTTCCTAATGCCTAATGGTTTTCTACAAAGTCTAACTGGAGCATTAGCATTTTTGCACCCATTATTTTATTGATCTTTAAATTCTCTGTCCACACCTATTACTCATGTTAGGCATACTGCTCTCTGACATCAAGCATTTCAACCCGAAAATAGATCAAGCTAATTAGGATGGAGGATGTCAAAGTTGATGAGAGTGTTACACCAAGTACTCAAGTAACTGAAGAGGAACCTGTGGGGCTTGAGGATGATGCTGAGAAGATAATTAAGTTACTGACCCGAGGAATAAGGGAACGGGATATTGTCTCTATTTTTGGCATGCCTGGTCTCGGAAAGACCACTTTGGCAAGAAAAGTATTCAAAGATTCTTCTATTGTTTCTCACTTTGATGTTCGAGCATGGGTAACCATTTCACAATCATATGATGTGAGATAGCTGTTGAGGGACATCTATAAGCAAGTGACGGGTGATAAGTACAATGGAGATAAGGAGAATGACATAGCCGATATGTTGTGCAAGTGTTTAATAGGCAAAAGATATCTCATTATCTTGGATGATGTATGGGAAGTAAAGGCATGGGATGAGTTAAGATTATGTTTACCAATCGGTAAACAAGCAGAATCATGTTAACAACTCGACTTGAACATGTGGCAATGGAAGTCAAAGCACTGTATCCATCATTATTCCCCTCAATTCCTAACCAGGGAAGGGAGCTGGAAATTGTTGGAGGAAAAAGCATTTCAAAAGGAAACTTGCCCTCCTGAATTGCAGGATGTTGTAAAGGACTGCCTCTTACAGTTGTTTTGATTGGTGGAATTCTTGCAAAGAAAGAAAGGATTGTCGCGGAGTGGTGTGAAGTTTCAAAAAATTTGAAGTCTCATCTTGGGGCAGTTGAAAGTGAGAGCAATTTGGCAATACAGTTAAGTTACAGCTACTTACCGGATCATTTGAGACACTGCCTTCTGACTATGGGAGTATTTAGGGAGGATGAAAAAATTGGAGCATCTAAATTGATGTCACTCTGGATGGCCGAAGGCATCGTTCAATGTAGTGATGAGAGAGGATTGGAGGAGGTAGCTGAAGGTTACTTGATCGATATAATTTCTAGTAGCCTACTAATGGTTTCAAAGACGACTTTTGATGGCAAGGTGAAGTACTTGCAAATTCATGATCTAGTGCGTGATTTTGTCTTAAACAAAGCTAAAGAAGAAAAGTTCATGCAAGTTATAGGGACACATAACCAATATCAACCTTCATATGATGAGGAACATCGAGTATGCATTCACCTCGACCATAAGCTTCGTCATGAATTGCAGAGATTCAACAACAAAGTAGATAGATTCCTCACAAGCGGCTCCAAAAAAGGAACATCTTTTGGACAAGATCTTAAATCGCTCTTTGTTACTAATAACGTAGATGATTTTCTTGCTTATAGAGATTTTTGGAATAATGAATCTAGTTTTCACGGTACTGTTCCTAAAGAGTATTTATCTCGTTCGTATCATTTCTCATCAGTTGGAGACTTTAGACTTCTTAGAGTGTTGGATTTCAGGAACTGCATTCCAGGGGATTATACGAATATAGAAGATATACTGCAATCACTAGTTTACCTGAGATACCTCGGAATGTGTTTCGAAAAGTTTTTTTCCGAGTGGGTATCACACATGTGCGACCTGGAAACTTTACTGGTGGATACTGAGAGAATAGTAGATGCGACACCTCATATTTGGAAGATGACGAAACTAAAGCATGTAGACCTATTAACATTTTTACCTCGTGAGATATTTGCAGTTTCTGAAGAAGGTCCGTCTAAGATGGAGAATTTGAGGGCCTTTAAAGGCATGTGTTTACTTCGTGATGATATAGAGTTAATTGAGAGGTTTCCCAATCTTCAAAAGCTTCTCCTCATGATAGCTGATAATGATATCGATGAAGCTAACTCTCTCGTTCTAAAATTGGATGTTCTTACACAGCTTCAATCCCTCGTGCTTGGTTCGATGTGTAATATCACCAAGTATTATTTACCTTCAAGTCTCAAAGAGCTGATCCTCCGCTAAGTTAATATACTAGCAAGTGCAACTTCCACAATCGCTGGGTTACCCAACCTTCAAAGACTGTTATTTCAAGGGTGTATATTCGAGCAAGAGGAGTGGGACGTGAGAGATATGGAGTTCCCAGTACTCAAAATCTTAAAATTTCGAGGAGTTCAGCTTAGGGTATGGCATGTCTCAGAATCATCATCATTTCCCATGCTTGAGAGTTTAGTGCTAAGATCTGTTGAATTGCTTGAGAAGATTCCTGAAAGTTTTGTGGAAATTGGAACACTTACATCAATCAAGGTGATCGATTGTGATGATAATCTCAAGGCTTCAGCTTTGGAGATTGAGGAAGAAGTAGAAGCAACTACAGGATGTGAGAACCTCAAGGTCTATATTTTTCCACATTACTCTCGGTATGTCTTTCTTTTCACCCTTAATTTTTTTCTTGATAAACTAACTCAATTTAAGAGTTTAATTCATTATGTTATTGTTGTTATAACTGCAGAGTAGGTTTATATCTTATGTATGTTACATTAATCCTAACACATAGTTATTGTTGTTAAAAAAAGGGAACAAAAAGAAACAGAAGAGGAATATGAAGAGGAAGAGAAAGAGGAAGAAGAAGAAGAAGAAGAAGCGGCAGAAGTAGAAGCAGAAGGTAGAAAAAGAAGCAGCACCAGCAAAAGTAGAAGCAGAGGAGGAGGAAGATGACAAAGTATCAGTATCATCATTTAAGACTTTCAATCTTGGTTATATACTTTTCCTTTTTCTCCTCTTATTCTTTTGGTCGCATAAAATTAAGAAATAGTCCACATAACTTACTTATAAGACATCTAGAAATTATAAAAGCTGTCTGGACATTTTCACCATTCATGTTATTCTCTGTAAAGCCCTGTAAGTTTTTGGACAACATGTCTAGCTAATTTTGTTACGTGATTACAGTGACACCAAGTATATTCGGTGCCACACGAGGTGGATATCATCTTGGAATATGTGAACGTATTTACGGGCAGAGGCGGATCTAAAGTTTGATGACTACAATTGCCACCATATTAATGCAAACTTACCAATAGCAAAGTAGATTGACAGGGTGCATTAGTCGGTTCGATCCGTTTTGAATTAATTTGCTTCCGGTCAGTTCAATCTATTTTAAATTAATTTAATTTGATATACTAGATTTTTGGTGCATAAATAAATAGGTGATCATCCAGTTGAATAAGTTTTGTCTAATGTGATCTAATTTTATCGGTTCAAATCCTGAATAATATAATTAAAAACGTAAAAAGAATAAAAATTTAAAATAAACAAATACATCACTTCAATCTACATATAGCTATATTAGTATTATATTTGTTGATACTATCATTCTAAAAAAATTGAAAATTAAGGGAAGCAAATGATTAAAATCATGTTCAAATAAATATCTAGAAAAACAAAAAGGGAAGCAAATATATAATTCATTAAACAATAAAAATGTCTACAGAGAGAGAGGGAATGCAAAGATAAAGATTGAAGAATTGAAAAGACTGGGCTCGATCCAGCGTCTTGCGGACGGCAAAACCATCCTATAGCCATGGCACCTAGAGCGAATTTATAACTCCGGTTGCCACCTTCAAAATATATCACTTTAGTGGTGTAAACTATCCATACATATATTAAATTTTACGGGATTAGTTGATTATTGAGCAAAATTCATTTATAGACACTCGGGCCAAACTTATAACACCCGGTAGCCACAAAATGACCTTATACAAGTCATAGCCTAAAAACAATGGAATTTATCTAGTTTGATGACTTTTCCTCTCACCGCAAGTTACCTTTCTCTGGAATTCCTATAATGAAATTTGCCTTATGGATGAGGTTAGCATCTAACTTTGTTTCTTCTCTGTATGGATTAGCATACTCCACTTAAGTAGTTTTTGGCCATTGTTTAACTCTAAAATGCAAAACCATTTTTTGCACAATGTTTTTCAAGATTATTCTTTCTTGGATGTAACTTGAATTTCACACAAATGCCACAACCATACAATGCAATAACTCTTAACTGCATGCAAAAGCCAGCAATATGAAGGCAAATAGTTTTATTTCCTTGTTATTAAATTCAGTTAACCTTGAAAGTGTACATCAACCAAAAATTATACATTGTCAGACGACTAAAAAAATAACTATCATATCTCACTAAGAAAATTCTCCCATAATAATATGTTAATTGATCACATGTTTGACAATTTTTTTTACTTTTACTAAACATATATTTAATTATCAAAAACTTAACAAAGTAAGATTGAAATCATATTTATGTAATAAAAAAATTCGAAAAACCCGACAAAACCGAACCAATCCAAACCGATATAGTTGGTTTGGTTTGGTTGTGATAAAAACCGAACCAACCCGGTCCATGTACACCCCTAGGCAGAATTGTCTATTGGAAAAGTCAAGGGAAAACTATGTAGAAATGAGAGAAAATACATATACTTTGAAAGAGTCAAATAAGTTTTACAAGGTCAAGTAAACCCAGTATTTTTGCTGTTAATTTCTTTTTAATGTATTGATCAAAAACTAAAAGGAGGAAATCAATGAGGTTTATTATTCAAAAACAAGAAAGGAGAGGTTCTTATTCTATTTGCATTGATGTTATGAATTTTATATTCCTTGTTAAAATAATAATTAACGCTGTTTAATTAATTAAGTTGTCGCCGTGTAGAAAGTAGGTAGAATTTATACTATAAAAATAACCTCTTAACAAGATAAGAATACGCATAATATATCCAATTTGATCTGCCCTTTTTAAAATTCCGCACAATGAAAAATTTAGTGCACCACACTTTCTTTTTATATAGTTTTTCTATGAATATGTGCATGACTTTCTAAGTTCTAACTAGGGGTACATAGGTCGGGTTGGTTCGAGTTTTGTAATTACCAAACCAAATCAATTGTGTCAGATTATCAAATTTAAAGACCATAAAACTCGGGTTTTGCAATCTCGATTTTTCTCGGGTTTTCGGGTTATTCGAATTTTTTCAGTTTTTTTTTTCCGGTAAAATCTTCGTAGCACAAAACATATAAATTGTGCTCAAAATATTTCTTTAATCCTAGTAAGATACAACTATATAAGGTATTTTTCAAGAAAATAATACAAAATAAGGTGCTTCATGGCATTATCCTAAAATATTCAACAATAAAGACAATAAAATTCAACAATAAAGACAATAAAATTATATAATATAAGTATTGCTAATTAAAAATCCATAATAAAAATAAACATAATCTAAAAGTACTAAGTCATGCTAATATAAGTGAACTAATAAGGGAGTACTAATTACATGATTAAACGCTAACAAAAATAGGTTTTGCATTTTTTATCTGAATTATTGCAAAATAAAAAATAGATATTTAATACATTGTCGTTCCTAGTATTGAATTGAATATCTTTTGTTTGCATTAGTATTGATTTAATTTTGGTTTGGGCTTTTGTAATTAGCATTATTTAAGTTACTAATATTAATGACTATAAAATTATTGGAACATTCAAAATTTCTAAGTCCAACCTTGAAATAATAATACCTTAAAAGATAAAATTATGAAAAAGTTTAAGAAATATTTATAAATTATATCACAATAAGTATATTTATATATTAAATATATCTAAAATTTCTATATATGTAATGTCGGGTTGGTTTGCTTTCGGTTTGACTTTCTTTAGTTAAACCCAAACCAAACCAATCATGGTCGGATTTTTTTTCCAACACCAAACCAAATCAAACGAAATCATAGTCGGGTTTTTTTTCTCGGTTTGACTCGAATTATCGGGTTGGTGTAGTTTGTCGGTTTCCTTTGTACACCCCTAGTTCTAACCATGAGTAGGCTAGATAAGATAGTACTTGTACTATTGCACGGTATTGCTTTTGATTACGTACTTATCTTGAAGTGAAAAATGGCTTAAATCTTAAATAACCCTATATTAAAAAAATTAAAATTGTGTCAACAATATAGAAGACTATTCCCAGGTAATAAAAACATAAGGATGAAACTGCATGTCCATAATTTAGCTTAAAAAAAATAGAACTTCGTTTAAAGATCATTTAGAGAATACAACACTGCACTGTAACATTTATATGCTTGAATAAAGAAAATAATAATTTTAAGACCTTAACTGTGAATGAAAAGAAGACATTAAAGAAACAGGTCCTATGTTCAATTTCTTACAATATTTTGTGGTCTAGATTCACTAATTTCCTTCATATAATTTTCTCTAGATTTTAGAGGAAACTACAGAATAATTATAATACAAAATAGTGGTACTAACTTTTCAAATCTTGTGCTCTGAGTGGTCCATAGTTGTATGATTTAATAGAAGTCTACAAGGCAGTGTCATTTTCACTTTCTGGAATAGTCAAAGTCTCAATTTCAGTGCCACTCCAAATCCCACCTACTTCTTCTATAAATAATTACCCTTCTCAACAAAACAAATTAAACTAAACTTCTCCAACCCTCATTATCCATCACCTAAAATGGAGAATTCTTGGGTTTTTCTAGCCTTGGCAGGGCTATCTGCATTAGCTTTTCTCTGTAAAATAATCACCTCTCGACGCCCCGTTAACAGGAAACTACCACCCGGTCCAAAACCATGGCCCATCATTGGCAAATTGAACCTACTTGGTCCTATCCCACATCAATCTTTTGACTTGCTTTCCAAAAAATATGGAGAGTTGATGTCACGACCCGGATTTCCCACCATCGGAAGTCGTGATGGCGCCTACTGTTGGAGCTAGGCAAGCCAAACATTTAAGCATTTCGGATAACAACACAACAATAATAAAATAACGAGTCTTTAAATAAATGCGGAAGTCTTTTAAAACATAAATAACTGAAAACCCCAAATGCGGAAGCTTAACTTTTCTCTACCCAAGACTGGTATCGCTATCTCACGAACTACTAAAGAGTGCTACAAATAAGTCCGAATAGAAATACATGAATGTCTGTCATCGGTACAATGAAAACAAACTGAAAACATAGAAAAGGACTCCGACCAGCGAACGCCAGCTAGGCTACCTCGTATGTCCCTGGACTGAAGTCAGCTCCCGATTAATATACTACTGCTGTGGTCCAAAAGCTGCTCCGGTACCGTGATCTGTGCAAAAGAGCACAGAAGTGTAGCATCAGCACAACCGACCCCATGTGCTGGTAAGTGCCTGGCCTAACCCCGGCGAAGTAGTGACGAGGCTAGACAGGACTACCAAATCAACCTGTGCAGTTCAATATATATATAGGCAATAAAAGGGAAGAATACAGAAATTAAACAGTTAAGAGGGAAGGAAGCATACTATCGGGGAGTACAGTCCGGATATAAAGTCAACAATTTAAGTAAGAAACAGGGCAATAACAATAATTAATGAGAGCAGGAAAATCAACAGTTGCACGGCATCAACCTTCGTGCTTTTACTCTCATTCTCACCAAAAGCAATCAAATAAAGTGCGCGGCATCACCCTTCGTGCTTTCCCTCACATAACTCTCATATCATGGCACGGAATGATCCTTCGTGCAATTATAATCAAATCAGAGCACGGAATGTCCCTTCGTGCATAAATAATCAAAACATGGCACGGAATGACCCTTCGTGCAAATATAATCAAAACATGGCACGGAATGACCCTTCGTGCAAATATAATCAAAACACGGCACGGAAATGACCTTCGTGCAAATATAAATCAAAACAATGGCACGGAATGACCCTTCGTGCATTATCACTCTTCCTCGACCCAAACAGTAATAGCACAACAAATGGGGCGAGGGGCATAAACAAATAATGAGGAAAATGTCCCGGCAAGGAATTACACAATTACAGTAAATCCCGGCAAGCGGAGCACAATAATACTTTTTCACATCCCTAGGCATGGGAGATAATACAATTAACGCAACACCATCTCTCGGCAGGGGATTAATCCATATCACTTTTGTTATTTGCTTCATTTCGTTAGCTCGCAAGATAGAACTTTATAGCTCTTTGGCCAACACTCCAAAGTAATTTACAATGCATAATTAGTCTCATAACCTCTTCACATTGCATAGAATTCATCAATTAACATGGAAAGAGTCATAACAATATCAGGATACAGTACATACAAGGAACCACGGTCATGCTAGACACCGGTGTAAGTAAGATATCGTCACGGAGATCTCTATAACACCGTACTTCGATCAATTTAGCAATTTGCAAATTAATAACATCTAAATCTATTTACCGATCACAGCCAAGTTAGATCAAAACACTTAGCCTCAAATGCTCCAAATATCAACTAAGCTTCTAGTATGAGCCTTTACCCCTCGAATTCGGGCTCCAACTCAGTCAAATCTATGAAATAATGACTTTACAACATTATAAATGCTAAAACAAACATAAACGCAAATGACGCTAAATGGATGAATTTCTAAGCTTTCTACCCAAATATTCAAAAGGTCGAACCCCGGCCGCGCTTGGTCAAACCGAGGTTCGAACCAATTCCATGTCACACCATATCCCCAGTCGAGCCTCGGGATAATACAATTTTGTTTCAAATTTCCGACAGCAAAAACGAGGTCCGTAAAATCAAAGAAAATTGAAAAGCCCCTAATTCTACCCTTTTCCAATTTAAACAGCCTTAAGTTAACATGATTATCAGGTCTAGGGAATTTTGATAAATGATAATAGAAATGTAAGAAAACGAGTTAGAAGATACTTACCAGCAGAAGCTTTGGTGAAGAATCGCTCTAAAGTCAACCTAGGGGCTGTGGGAAAGAAGAGCTGTGTGTTTATGGGTGAAAAATCCCGTTAAATGGCAGGTCTGTTTTTAGCTTTAAAGCAATAACTGGGAATTTTGCCCTAACGCGTTCGCGCCACGAGGGAAGTCGCCGTTGCTGATGGGCACAAGAGGCAGGGTCTTCGTGTCGCAATTTGCGGGAATGCGACCACGCGAAGGGGAAAGCTGAGGGGGGGTCCAGTGCATATGTTCTAACGCGAACGCGAGAAGGACAACGCGAATCGCGATTAGGGGAAATGGCAAAGCTACCGCGTTCGAGAACGGTGCAATACAGACGAAGAAGTCGAAGGATTTACTGGGGCCCTGAATTTGCTTACGCGTTCGCGATGCATCAAGACGCGAACGCGAAGGTAGAAAACACAGCAGCTACGCGAACGCGAGGGGAAGATGCGAGACGGCGAAGAAGGAATCCTGTGCACAATTATACTCAGATTTTCTGCAATTTTTTTTCTAAGTTCAAAAACACACCCGAACCACCTCCGAATCGCTGCCCGACCCTCGGGCTCCTAAATCAATCACAGTTGCAACTAACTAAACAACGCTCATACGAACTTAACCGTGGCGATCAAGTCGCACAATAATATATAAACGAGGAATCAAACCCCAAAGATCATCAACTTTTTCATCAAACTTCAATAAACTTCAAATTTTAGATATTTAGGTCGCGAAACACGTCAAATGAGCGCTCGTCGACCAAATTTCCATAAGAAAGCTCTTAAACCATATAATAGACGTTGTCAGGCATCGGCAACCAAAAATACGAGCCCGATACCAGTCTTTTAATAATTTCTCATTTCCCATTTTTCTTAATAATTTTCAAAAAAAATATTTCACCGAAAATTCTTTTCCGGGTCTAGACCTCGGATTTCGACTCGGATATGGCCGATCCCCCATATTTTTCTAGCGGACCCTCCGGGACCGTCAGAATCACTGGGTCCGGGTCGTTTTACGCAAAAATATTGACCGAAGTCAACTTTAGTCAATTTTTCAAAACGTACATATCTTGTGAAATTTTCTTCACAGAGAATATTCAAACATATAAGCTTTTCGGCTACGCGCCCAACTGTGCGACGCAAATCGTAGGCAAGTAAAGAGGTTTTCAAGGCCCTCGAAAACAACGGCAAAAAGAGAGGAAATACCGATGTGACGACCTTTGGGTCGTCACATTCTCCAACCTCTAACCAATCGTTCGTCTCGAAAGGACAAAAGAAAGAAGTACCTGAGTCGGGAATAGATGAGGATAAGCGGCTCCGCTGATATCAGACTTCGGACTCCTCAGGTCGTGCGATTCAAATGCTGAGCTTCTCCACTGAGACGCATTGAAGGGAAAACTCACTTCGGACCTCAAGCTGTCGAGCCTGCCGTCTAGAATAGCTAGCCGGCTCCTACATCGCATACGCACCCACGCATATCTAGTCCAACCTGTACAGTGCTAAAATCTAACACGTGGGCTGGATCGCCGTATACTCCGACAGCTGGACAATGGAACACTGGATGACGGCTGACAGCTGGGCGGCAAGGCAAGTCTGTAAGCCACTCTCCCAACACGATCGATAACTATCACAATGCGACATCGCACCTAGCGCTAAATCTTTGCCTCTTCCAATTCATCAACGCCTTTCATAGGCGACACTCGAGCCCCGACACACATACACCATATGAAAGCTAATCTCAAACTTAACGATCCGCAATACTCTCTTTTTGCCGGCGACTGACGCGACGGCTGTCCTGATGAGTCTTTGACCTTATCCAAGGCCCTCTGAAACTAAATTTACCCAATAACCGAGGCTCTCCGGCTCAAACCATCCGATGGAGAGCCGACAATCGCCTACCATACAACACTCAATATGGAGCCATCTGACTACTCTGCGAATCGCGTCACGCCTAGCTCTCGATCATGTGCGAACTCTTGCTAAAAGAGAGTAAAGGAAAGAGAAGGAGGAAGAGAGGCAAAAACTGGTCCACGACCTCAAAATCGATGACATAGGCCGGAGCATATCTCCAATATCTGAATAGTCGCTCTGGACTGGCCGTCCGTCCTGAGGGCGGAACGTTGTGGGTCAACTGAACGGGTGCCAACTCTGTGAACTGCTGCTCCAGAAACGGCGAGGTAACTGCGTACCCCGATCCTCGAACTGATAAGATGCCGGCATCCATGAAGGCAGAACAATCTCTCGCAGATCTAGATTCAAGCTGAACCTCCCGTGAAATAGGTGCTGCATGAAGGAATAAAATGCGCTGACTTTGTGTCAGCCTATCAACAATGTAACCAAATAGCATCAAAACTTCTCTTTCCGGTCAATGCGAAGTCCGGTAATCCGAAATGCAATGGTAATACTCTCCTCACTTCCACTCGGGAAGACTCAATCCTCTGAACAAACACCAGGGGCCTTCTGATGCTCAATTACTTAACTGCTGACAGTTCAAACATCGAGCCACATATGCAACTATAGTCTTTCTTCATTCTACGACCACCAATAATGATGCCGCAAGTCTGTATACATCTTCGCGGCGCCGGGTGAATAGAAATAACGAGAACTATGGGCCTCCACTAAGATCAACTCTTGAATCCATCGCATTGGGCCACAACTCGCCCTGCAATCTCAAAACACCATCATCATTCTTAAGGTCCACCTTCGTGACCTCCACGGGTGGCATCCGTATCTCTTTAAGAACACACAATGTGGATCATAAACTGCGATTCAACGGATACGATCCCAATAATGAAAGAACGAGCGACCGTGCAAGCTACACTGCTGCTAGGCTCAGAAATGTCCAACTCCCAAAGCGATTGGCCAAGGCCTGAATATCCAAAGCAAAGCGGTCCTCTGGCTTGCCGGAAATATAAGCAAGACTTACCCATGCTGGCGGACTTACTACTGCAATGCATGGCCCCGACATTGGCTCTCCCGGGTGGTACAAATAGTACATCATAATCCTCATAGCTCCAACCACCTCCTCTGCTCAAAGTTCAACTCATTCTGCTTGAACAAGTACTTACAGACTCTTTGTGATCAGTGTACACCACACTCACACCATATAGGTAGTGCCTCAAAATCTTAAGCATGAAACATGGCTGCCAACGATCTAGATCACGAATCGGATAATTCTTCTGGTGGATTTTTCAACTACCTCGAAGCATAAGCAATGACTCTGCCATCGGCTGCATCATACCGCACGCAAGCCCAATAACGGGAGGAGCATCATAATAAACTGTATAAGGCCCTGACTAATGGGCATAAACAATATCGGTGCAGTAGTCAGAGGGCCTTGAGCCTTCTGAAGCTCGCTCACACTCATCTGAACCATCGGGAACTGGGCACCCTTTTGGGTGAATCTGGGTAG
>NW_017674807.1:83357-84020 GCF_001879085.1 Nicotiana attenuata | reverse complement strand
ACAAGGTATTGTTTGAATTTGTTAACAAGTGCCTGCTGCCCAAACAAGAGAGGAGGCATACTGCCAACTACATGGACCTAGTGCTTATGGAGTGCCTTGTGAGGGGAATGCAGATAAATTGTCCTGCTTTCATTGTCAAACTACTAGACAGGGTCATTAATGGCTCCAAGGCACATGCAACTCCATATGGGTTCATACTGACTACTGTGCTGGATAGGCTAAGGGTGCCTTTGAAGAAATGGGAGATGGCATCAAGCAAGGAGCATTTTGGTGTTAAGACCTTATTGGCTTGTGACTATCTTGTCAATGCCACCCCAGTTGAACCTGGTTCATCTCTGAAGACACCTGTGAACAGCAAGGTTAGGGCTTCGTTCAAGAGTGTGGAACTAAGGATGCTGAAATTGCTAGGCTTTAGGCTCGTGTTGCTGAATTGGAAACTGAAAGGGATGGCCTTAGAGCTGAGCTAGCAAAAGAAAAGGAGAAAAGTGAGGGGATGCTTCAGAATATGCTCAATCTTCTCCAAACCCAGCCCTCTAGTTCCTCCAAGCCTTAGGTCCTCCAATTGTTATCTTCTGAACCCGTCTAGTAACCCCCAGTGACCCAGATTAGGGACTTTTTCTATTTTTTTTTTGCTCATGTTTGGAAGTTTTTCTTTCTTTTTGT
>NW_017674807.1:55686-81894 GCF_001879085.1 Nicotiana attenuata | reverse complement strand
ATTACTAACTCATTAAATAACAGTGATTGTTCTCTTTTACAGGTATTGCACAAATGCAGAAGTTAAACTAAATTGAGAGCAAAAGAGCGAGGCAATTTTGCAAGCAATTTATGTGAGATTCAAATGTGCATTCCTGAAGCTACTTGGACAAGATAGAAGAACCAATTCCATTGTGTTTATTCTTATTCTAGTTCAATTGTAGTAGGTGGTTTAAAGTTGTACCTTTCCAGCTTTTGTAGAAGCAATTGTAATAGGTGCTTTGAATATTCAAGTTATAGGCTAACTTGAAGGTGTCGCAACAGTTGAGGCTGTGTGCCACACTGGGATTAGAGTTTAATCCTTAGGTTTACAAGAGTTTTGTAAATGCTGTTTTGGCTCAGTGATTTTAGTGGAAGTTTGGGAAAATCCTACTGAGTAGTAGGTCGTGGTTTTTTTCACCTTTTGAGCCAGGTGTTTTCCACGTAAAAATCTCTGTGTTCTTTATTTTATGCACTCTTAATTCCGCAAACAGTAGTAGTAAGTACACCTAGAAGAACCAAGTTCTTCTAGAGCGAAAATTGGGTACCACACAGATCACCCCCCCTCTTGTGTGGTATTGATGTTTAGAACATCAAGGGACGTAAGTACCGTAATGGTTGCACAGAGAACCAATCACCTGTCAAATACCAAACCTACTCGATATCTCCACTTACATATCAGCCCACTCCAAATTTCCAAACACCCGCACCTTCCTACCAAACTCCACCACCTAGCTATCAATCACCTCTACCTCCTACATACCAACCTATTTCACCCAGATATTCCCAACCCGCACACGTCTACCAAGCTTACAACACTCAACCATCCCACTATCAATCACCTCCCACTCGCCAAAACTTTCCTAGACCTCGACCAAATTTCGACCGCAGACCTCCCAAATAATACACCACCATTGCCGAACCAATCGACCAGCTGTATGAAAGACTCAAAGCTACTGGTTATGTCACCCCTATCCCTGCCATAACCCATGAAAACCCTTCCGAATGGGTTAACCCAAATAAAACCTGTGCATACCATTCTGGCATGAAGGGGTATACTATTGATGAATGCCGCTCCCTGAAGGACAAGATCAAGGCTTTGATAGACAACAAGATCATTGTGGCAAAGGAGCCTGCTTCGAACGTCCGCAACAACCCTATACCAGACCACAAGGGTGGAGGTGTTCATATGATTGAAATAGAAGATGATTGGGATCACAAAAGATCAATCAGTTTGATCATAGAAGGTGACGATCCAAATAAACCAACAGTCACTCTTAATCCGATTGTAGTCCAAATTCAGCCTTCTGAAGATGCTGAGGTGAACATGTCCATACCACTTGAGTTTGAAGCACCAGCCTCTACAAAGACGCCAACACCAATTGAGGTCGAGTTTGGGTCCCCAAAGGCGCCTGAGCCCTTTGAAGTTGTTGTATTACCTTCCAAAGCAAGGGTGCCTATTCCAGTAGCAATGACAGCTGTAACACCATTCCACACAAAAGCCATACCATGGGACTACACAGCCGAGGCAAGAAGGAAGGGAAAAGCCAAGTTCGGGGAAACAGTTGCAGCGCAGGGTATGACAAGAACCGGCAGGGTTTATACCCCAGAACACTTGGCTGAGTCAAGTAAGCAGACCTCTGGTCGACAAGCCATCATTGAAACTGGACCGGTGATCTCTGGAGAAAGATACAAGCCAAGGAATACTCGGTCATTGACCAGCCGAACAAAACACCGGCCCAGATCTCTATCCTGGCTTTGCTACAAAGTTCCGATGCACACAAGATTGCCTTGTTGAAGGGGCTGAGTGAGACATATGTACCCAGCAACATCACTGGAGGAGAAATGGCAAACATGGTAGGTCAAGTGTTGGAGAGTCACAAAATCACCTTCCATGAGGATGAGCTGCCACCGGAAGGATTGAGTCATAAGAAGGCATTGCACATCACTGTGCAGTGCGAAGATTATTTTATCACCAGGATCCTGGTCAATGGGGGGTCCAGTCTCAATATTTGTCCTCTAGTAACACTCAGAACATTGGGAAAAGGGCTGCATGGAATCAAGGATGGGGCCATCAACGTTGAAGCTTTCGACGGTTCTCAAAGGTCCTCTATTGGGGAAATTAGCCTACGTTTGCAAATGGGGCCCACTTGGTTTGATGTTGATTTTCAAGTGATAGACGTGTCGGCGTCTTACAATCTACTGTTGGGACGACCATGGATTCATGCTGCCGGGGCCGTGGCATCAACACTACATCAAGCAGTGAAATTTGAGTGGAATCACCAGGAGGTGATCATTCATGGTGACGGTAGCAACCCCATATATAGTCGCCAGACCATTCCAGCAATTGGAGGAAGAAGAAGAATAGGTGGGGAAACTTACCACCACATCGAGCGAGTCAACGCCGTCGATAAAGATAAATGGTGGGACAACAAAATTGAAAGCATACTGAACTGGAGCGGGTATGAACCTGGCAAAGGACTTGGCAAGAATCTCCAGGGATCGCTAAGCCCATCAAGCTCAAGAAGCACGGCACCACCTTCGAATTGGGATATGAGTATACTTGGAAAGAATTCAAGGAATTGTCGCCACCCTGGCGTGGCCCTTACTATCCATTGGAGCAGCCGATACCCCGTCTGGAGCACACTTTCCAACCGGCCGAAATCATCTACGGGTCACAAGAAGAGGAAGCATTAGCAGCAATGAGGAATTTGTTCCTGGAAGAGGATGATATGGACTGCTGTGTCATTTTTGAGGAGGAGGGGGAGGAAGGCCCTTCCATACAGGCGGTAAGCGGAGGAGCATGCCTCAACAACTGGACCATCAGAACCACCAGAGCCCGGCGTGCCTCGGGGTAGCAAGGCTGAACAAGCACCATGCACTATTTTATTTTACTAGTTTACTTTCCTTTCACATTTTTGTTTTGCAAGAAAGAGCTCCAATGTTCAAAACATTTATGGAATTTATCAAAAGCACTTGGTTTTCTTATAAATCTTATTCTTATTATTTTTTCTCATTACCTTACTTATACAACATTACTATTACTTATCTTGATGAACCAATGACTGTGACATGCAACGAGAGAACGCTAAAAACGGACATAGATTCAGAGGAAGATGATATACCGGAAGAGATTGTTAAAGAAGTTGAGAATTTTGAGAATAGACCTAGGTCCAACCTGGACGAGACTGAGATTGTCAATCTGGGAGATGCAGAAAACATCAAAGAAACGCGAATCAGTGTTCATTTGTCACCGTCAGAAAAAGAAGAGTACACGGAATTTCTAAGGGAATACGAGGACATATTCGCCTGGTCGTATGACGACATGACTGGTCTAAGCACATCCATTGTGGCTCACAAATTGCCGACTGATCCGGCCTGTCCACCAGTGAAGCAGAAGCTCAGAAAGTTCAAGCCAGACATGAGTTTGAAAATCAAGGAAAGTCACTATGCAGGTCAAAGCTAAGGTTCTCAGGGTAGTAGAGTATCCGACATGGTTAACCAATATTGTGCCAGTACCGAAGAAGGATGGGAAGGTTAGAATCTGCGCCGACTACCGGGATCTCAATCGGGCCAGCCCAAAAGACGACTTCCCCTTGCCGAATATACACATCATGATTGACAACTGCGCCAAGCTGCAGTCATTCGTTGATTGTTTGCTGGGTACCAGCAGATATGGATGGATGAAGAGGATGCTGAGAAAACAGCTTTCATTACGCCGTGGGGGATGTATTGCTACAAGATGATGCTGTTTGGGTTAAAGAATGCAGGGGCCACCTACATGAGGGCCATGACCACCATTTTTCATGACATGATACACAAGGAGATCGAAGTGTATGTAGACGATGTCATCATTAAGTCCATGAAAGCCGTTGATCACATGGGAGATTTAAGGAAATTCTTCAACAGACTGAGAATATACAACCTGAAATTGAACCCCGCAAAATGTGCATTCAGGGTTCCAGCTGGAAAATTACTTGGGTTCATTGTGAGTCACCGAGGGATAGAATTGGATCCATCAAAGGTCAAAGCTATTCAATAATTGCCACCGCCAAAGAACAAGAAAGAAGTAATGAGTTTCTTGGGGAGACTTAACTACATCAGTCGGTTCATAGCACAATCTACTGTCATCTGTGAGCCAATCTTTAAGATGCTGAAGAAGGACGCCGCTACCAAATGGACTGACGACTGCCAAAAAGCCTTCAACAGAATCAAGGAATACCTGTCAACACCACCAGTTTTGGTTCCGCCCGAGCTAGGTAGACCCTGTTACTCTACCTTGTGGTACTAGATGGAGCGTTTGGTTGTGTTCTAGGGCAGCATGATGAAACAGGGAGAAAAGAGCAGGCCATCTATTATCTCAGCAAGAAGTTCACCCCGTACGAGGCTTGGTATTCTCTGTTGGAATGCACCTATTGTGCTCTGACTTGGGTAGCTCAGAAGTTGAGGCACCATTTCTGTGCCTACACGACATACCTCATATCAAGGATGGATCCTTTGAAGTACATCTTCCAGAAGCCCATGCCCACTAGCAAGCTAGCCAAGTGGCAAATCCTGTTGAGTGAATTTGACATTGTCTACGTAACTCAGAAAGTAATCAAAGGACAGGCATTAGCAGATCACCTTGTTGAAAACCCTGTGGATGGAGAATACGAGCCCTTAAAGACGTATTTTCCTGATGAGGAGGTATCCTTCATAGGAGAAGATATTGCAGAATCCTATGAAGGTTGGAGAATGTTTTTCGATGGAGCAGCAAATTTCAAAGGAGTTGGAATAGGAGCAGTCCTAGTATTAGAAACCGGTCAGCATTATCCAGTATCTGCCAAGCTCAGGTTCCCCTGCACTAACAATATGGCCCGAGTACGAAGCTTGCATCTTAGGGCTCAAGATGGCCATTGACATGAACATCCAAGAGTTGCTAGTGATTGGAGATTCCGACTTGCTTACATCAGGTTCGAGAAGAATGGGCGACCAAGAACTCCAAGATACTCCCGTATTTGCATCATGTACAGGAGTTGAGGAAGAGATTCACAAAGACAGAATTCCGGCATGTTCCTAGAGTCCAGAACGAGTTTGCCGATGCATTGGCTACCCTATCGTCAATGATACAGCATCCAGATACGAGCTTCATTGATCCTATTCCTGTGAAAATCCAAAATCAGCCAGCTTATTGTGCTCATGTCGAGGAAGAAGCAGATGGAAAGCCCTGGTTTCACGACATCAAGGAATATTTAGCCAAAGGAGAATATCCAGAGCTTGCAAATGCTACTCAGAAGCGCACGCTTCGAAGATTGTCCAACAACTTCTTTCACAACGTAGGAATCCTGTATAGGAGGACTCCGGATTTAGGTTTGCTAAGGTGTGTTGATGCAAAGGAAGCATCTAAACTGCTAGAGGAAATCATGTCAGGACTTGTGGTCCGCATGTGAACGGTTTTGTCTTAGCCAAGATGATACTCAGGGCAGGTTATTTTTGGATGACTATGGAGACGGACTGCATCCAGTATGTTCGAAAGTGCCACCGCTGTCAGATCCATGCAGACATGATAAAAGTGCCTCCAAATGAGCTTAACGCAACAAGCTCGCCATGGCCATTCGCCGCATGGGGAATGGATGTTATCGGACCAATCGATCCTGTCGCATCAAAAGAGCACAGGTTTATCCTAGTAGCAATTGATTATTTCACCAAATGGGTTGAAGCAGCAACTTACAAAGCAGTGACTAAGAAAGTCGTGGCAGACTTTGTCCGTGACCGTATCGTTTGTCGATTCGGGATTCTAGAATCAATCATTACTGACAATGGCTCCAACCTCAACAGTGATCGGATGAAAGCTATGTGTGAAACCTTCAAGATCAAACACAAGAATTCCACAGCTTACAGGCCTCAGATGAACGGAGCTGTAGAAGCCGCCAACAAGAACATCAAGAACATACTGAGGAAGATGGTAGAAAAGCATAAACAGTGGCATGATAAGCTATCATTTGCTTTATTGGGGTATCGCACTACAGCCCGCACATCAACCATGGCAACTCCCTACATGCTGGTTTACGGTACAGAAGCGGTCATTCTCGCCGAGGTAGAAATTCCCTCCCTAAGAATCATACAGGAAGCAGAGATCGATGATGCAAAATGGATAAAGAGTCATTACGAACAGTTAGCCCTCATAGATGGTAAAAGAATGAATGCAGTTTGTCATGGTCAACTTTACCAGAACAGAATGACCAGAGCCTTCAACAAGAGAGTCAGACCAAGACGGTTCACACCAAGGCAGCTGGTGTTAAAGGAGATTTTTCCTCATCAAGATGAAGCCAAAGGGAAATTCTCTCCTAACTGGCAAGGCCCATACATGGTTCATCGGGTTCTGACAGGAGGAGCCCTCATACTTGCAGAAATGGACGGAGAAGTTTGGCCAAAACCAATCAATTCAGATGCAGTCAAGCGATACTATGTGTAACCATTTATGATTTCCTTATGTAATTTGAACTACGTCTGACCTGATTCCCGTTTAAGAGGGGATACGTAGGCAGCCTTATGGATTCGGTCACAATTCAATAAATTTCATACCCCCCCCCCCCCGCAATTGGAAACTGGGGCAGAATTTTGAGGAGGACCCTCAAAATTCCGAAGTAACTTTAGCCGATCATCGCAAGCAACCGTCAGAAGCATCAACCCATTAAACTGGGGCAGAATTTTGAGGAGGACCCTCAAAATTTCGTAGCAAGAAAGGTCGCAATGTCTTGAACCACGTCACGATCGTTGGTTCATCTAAAAACTATTTCTTAAATATATATACATATGTCATATCTTTAACAAACTCATGCATGTTTATTATCGGAATTGCTTTGTTTAGCAATGCTACCCCAAAGGTACCTACAGTATCACCAAAAATAGAGCCGAGCCGGTCAAGAAAAGTCAGTGGGAACACGAACTAACCTTTCCCCTTTTCAAAACTCACGATTTTTCTTTAGATGCAGGCACCCAAGTCGCGAAATCATATATTATGCACTCATACCGTTCAGGAATACGACTCTCGGGATCTTCACACCTATTCATGGTCGCTATCCGCATACAATATCCCCAGCGGCCGCAATATCACAATCAGCTACCAGCTATCAGCTAAGAAACTTTATTACTATTCTATTTCTGGCATAAGGCTTCCGAGGTTAAGCTCTACCTCCATTTTGTATCTCCTGCATTGCATAAGGCTACTATTCTGCCTTCCGAGACTAAGCCCTGTCTCCATTATTGCATAAGGCTACTACTCTACCTTCCGAGGTTAAGCTCTATCTCCATTCGCATTTTTCTGCATTGCATAAGGCTACTATTCTACCTTTCGAGACTAAGCTCTGTCTCCATCTGGCATCGGCCGAAAGATCGCCATATTACTTATATTTGCTTGGATGAAATATCGCCACTTCATTTAAATCTTGCATCGGCTGAAAGATCGCCATTTTATTTATATTTTTGCACAACTGAAATATCGCCACTTCATTTAAATCTTGCATCGGCTGAAAGATCGCCATTTTATTTAAATCCTGTATCGGTTGAAATACCGCCACCTCATTTAAATCTTGCATCGGCTTAAAGATCGCCATTTTTATTTACACTTTGCATGGCTGAAATATCGCCACTTCATTTAAATCTTGCATTGGCTGAAAGATCTTCATATTCTGTATTTCATGGGCTGAAAGATCGCCAAATTGACCAAAGGCGTCATTGTTCAGAGGCACCATTTTCATAGCCCAAGAACGCCATGCCATGGCCTGAGGACCCCACTTTTATCTCTGCATAGCATTATTCAAAGGCATCATGGTTCGGAGGCATCATTCTCATAGCCCGAGGACATCATTTCATAGCCTGCGAATCCTTTATTATATGTTTCATGGCCCAGGACATCATGGTCTGAGGACGTCATCCTAACCGTCCAAGGACAGCATTCACGGTCCGACCGAAAGTTCCATCATGTTTAAATTTATGCACAATATGTGCGCTCGTATTGTTTATTTGCAGGTAAACCGGCAAGCAACGGCCATCCCAGCAGGATCGATCCCGCTCTAGTTTCCGCAGCCCTGCTAAACTCATAACCACTACCCCAACCCGAATATCTCGTCCATTCTTGAAAAATCTCCATCGGCATGTTCCGCCGACGGATCCCGAACTACATACGGCCTGATTCCTATAGGACTAGGGATATGTAGGCAACTCAGGAACCAGAGCACGGCTAAACTCTTCAAACCGTTTCGTGCGGTCAAAATTGGCCATTATATCTTTACCCGACAACTCTTTCATCCTTCCCGGGTAAAGAGGGGCAGCTGTTGATATCCAATTTTTTTTATGTATTTTTATACACAAAATGCTTTCAAAATAACATGTACATGCATATGTAAGCATGCCCGAGTGTTTTGGTATTTTTCCTAATTTTTAAAAGATTTTAAATCAATTTATTGTCTATTTTAACAATACAAAGACCAATAATTATTCCCAAGATTATCATTTTGGTGAATAACTTATTTTTATTCCCATATTTATACCAAAATGTAGTTGAGGTAATTTTTGTATATTTTTTACAAATTTGTTTGGTATTTAAAAGACTAAATTGCCTATAATTGCAATTTTAGCCTATTTTAAGATTAATAGCATTTCATAATTATAAAATTGGTTCCAGTATTTTTAAATTAATATTTATATATTATTTGCTGGCTTAGTACTTTTAATTTGCTTTTAAAATCATCTTTACTATTTTTTATAAATAAAAAGGAAAACTGGCTATTTAACATTTAGCCCCATTTCATTTCAATTATAGCCTACTTTACATTTCAATTTTAACCCTAATTGACCCAGTCCTCATTAGACCAACCCAATTTCATTTTACCCGGCCCCGACCCAATTTAAAAATCTGCCCGGTTCCTGTTATTAATACAGGCCGTTGATCATTTTGATCAACGACCATAATTCCCCCTTACCATTTTAACCCCAAACGACCTACCCTAATCCCTCTTTTCACTCTGATAGCCGCCTTTGAAACCCTTCGTCTCTCAAACTCTCTCAATGGCTCTTCGGAACCCTAGTCGTCTCCTGCCCTTTTCAACCACCACTCCACCGGAATCCATGGCTTTTCAGGCCATGGGTGGTCTATACTCACCCCCTCCACCATTAAACCTTGGATGTTCGAGGTTTCGAAGTCTGACTCCGATGGTTCTCTTTCAGATCTTCATAGATCTTTGGTTCCATGGCCTCTCCGGCCTTTGCTCCGGCATATTCAAGCCTCAAGAGCCTGATTCTCACTCATCCGACTCAGGATCAGACTTTCTTCCAAGCCTTTCTCATTTCTAGGGTTTCTCCGAAACCCTAAGCTATTCGAGGTTTTTCTTTGTTGTTTTCTTAGATCTACACTGTATCTGTGATTTACTCGACTTTTAAAGTGTTTTCCCGAAATTTTCTTTTCAAAATCGTTTGTTTTCGATTTAGGGTTTCTGAAAGGTTTTCAAAATATCTTTCTGATTCTTTCTGTTCTTTTCTTTATGTGTGTTTGTCTGTGTTATGCTCGTATGTTTTCTTTTCTACCACACATGTGTTTGCTCTTCTATTTTTCTTTCTATTATGTATGATTCTTCTATACATCTGTATTTTACTGTGCCTCTAGACCAGGCTCGCATGAGTATCTCTGCTATGTTTTCCTACATGATTTCTATTGTATGTGTTTCCTGCTGAGTTCTTAATTTTGCTTTACTGGACTTTGTCCGAGTTTTGCTAAGCATGTGTCATCCACTGCTTCTCAAGTTTGTATCACTCCTTCTCTTCTGAACTTGCTTAAGTTCCGAGCTTTTCTTAAAACATGTTCTTCATGCTTAAATCAGTTTTTCTTTCCTTGTTGTTTCAAACCTGCTATCATATCTGTTTTGTTTCTCATGAGGCTCTGAAACAGACCTTTGAGTCTGTTTCAATGGCTTGCCTTCTCATCTCCATGTCTGATTTGATTCGAAACCCTAGGATTTGGGGGTTTCTTTGGCAAGTTTGATTAGGGTTCTACTTCGGAACCCCGGACTATCAGACTCATTCTAAGTACTATGAACTGAATTTGAAACTCTTTGCTTATGATTCTAAATCTTTCTATGCCGGTCTTTTCTAATTAGCATGACAACTCCTTCTTGTCTGATATTGCGTACTTTATATATGAGAATTTCTTCTTGCAAAAAGGGTTTTTGCCAGTAATTGATTGATTTCGAAATCCTTTTAATAAGGCCTGACTAATTGGTACTGATTTTCCTTTAATTGAACCTTCTTTACCTTTTCCTGACTTGGTTCATTCAAACAAGGCATGTGATTTTGATTTCACTGGTTGTTTGATTGATTTTCTTTCCTTATTTTTCACAAAACATGTATCACTGAACTTTTCCTTAAATAAACTCCTATGTATTTACCCTTCTTGTATTACTTTGGAAAAGATTTTAATCAAATTTCTTTCCTTAATTGTCTTCTACCCGTTTGAAATCAGAATCCCTTAACTGAAGGGAGATTCTGTGTGATTGATTGCAACCTATTCCCTTACCTTTTCTTACTTGTTTTCTGCACTATAAAAGGGGCACGACCCTTCTGCACTGAAAAAAAAACCTTGAACCTTCATTTCAACACCTTTAACTTACATTACTCACACGCTTACAATTTAGTATTTCTTTGAGTTCAATACTCGAGCACACATTATTCACTTGCAATTTGAATACTCTTGCAACATTCTGCTCTCTTCTGAGATCCTTTGGACTGTTTGCCTGCAACTTGGTTTTTCAAGACTACTGTTTTACTTGTTTGTTTCCTTGAAACTGGTATGTTCTAATTTAACTTTTCAGCTTCACCCCTATGTGTGTACTTTATAGTTTTAGCATTCTTGTTTACTTTGGTGTTTATGTTCAATATTGACTATGCATGTTCTGCTCTTTGCATTTGCTGTTTGTTGTGAATTCCCCATACCCCTACTCCCTTCTATGTGTTTGAGTTAAGATTCATGGCCTGGCAGTATCCAAATTACTGCTCAGGTCTAAACCTGATCCTCAATGGGTCCTAACTCCCAAAATTTGCTAACAGGCTGGTCAGGGGTGTGCCAGCACTCCTAAATTAAAGGGTATGACCACCAGTCTGCCATGGCCTTCCCTAACTCCCCCTCTATGCACTTACACTTACTCTTAGACTCTATGTTCTGCCCCCCTCCCATGAGCCTTGCCTTGGGACCTTGAGTTCCTTCTAAACTTGGACATTCGAGGGCTGGCCCTTCCACACTACACTTTAATTCAATTCTACAACTTACTTTAGGTGTAAGCACTGCATGGAGTTCATGAAGCTCCTGGGAACTCTGACACACCCAAAAAATGAGAAAGGCTTCGGAAATCTGATCTTTGGAAGTTGGTTTATTTCATGTTTCAGACTAGGAGTCTAAATTAGGCTCTCCTTGGTTGGAATCTTTAATTTCTGATGTAATTTTATTTTTCTTGATTCCTGGGTTGTAATAATTTTGCAATAACTTATGGGGGTATATAGTAAAAGGGGAGGGTCACTCATGTATGCATGTGGGTAGACATCACGTTCTTAGGCATTTATTCCTGCGATCTCATTCTGCTTTTCATCTATGCATGTCATATAGAAATCCTATCTATATCTTTTCATCTATGCATGTCATATAGAAATCTTGTCTATAGCTTTTCATCTATGCATGTCATGTAGAAATCATGTCTATAGTTCTGCATTTACGCACATATAGATACCATGTCCTTAAGGATCTGCACTCATATAGACTTCATGACTATAGGTTTCTGCATTCTTGCATCATGTAGATAACCTGTTTATAGGATCTTTTAAATTCTGCATTTTGCATCTATCACTAGGCAAACGGTTTACAGGTTTAAAATAACCAAATTGCATTGTAGATACCACGCCTATAGGACTCTCGCACTTCTGTAAATATTTTAAAACCAGTCACGCTTAGAATCTGATTCGTCTATTCCCTCTACAAGTTTAAAATCAGTACATTTCGCATTGTTAGATATTATGCCTATAGGCTTCACCTAGGCAAGCCATTAGGTGATTAATTAACTACACCGGTCTTTGATAATTACAACTAGCAGGCAGGCCTAATTTGGACTTTTTATCTGAAAATATGTGATAAATCAGCCATGCCTTAACGTTTAAGTTTAATTAAAGACCTAACCAGTATATGTAAGTCATGCTAAACAATTTGTTGCTTAAAGTGAGGAGGCCTGCTTGAGCCTTTAACTGCTATGTGTTTCCCCTTAATTGCTTTATGAGTTTTGTTTGTCGCATTAGAATTTTGTCCTTTTAAAACTCTGAAAAGCCAAATTCCCCTTTCCTTTAGGATTAGTAGTCCCAAATGCCTCCGGGACAGATAGGATTGGGTTGGGTAATAGCATGCAATAAGTAACGAGACCATTCCGCGATTTAATACCTTAACGGGGTAGGTAAGGGTAGACATGGATATGATGACACGCGATAACACCACGTGTATAAATGGTTACCGGGTGTTGTGTGGGGTGATCCATGTTATTTATAAACCTAGGACCCCCCCTCCCTCTTTACTTGTTTACTATCTTTTCTTTCCAGAACTTTTTTTAAAAAAGCTGTTAATTTTTCAGTTCTCTAAACTTCTTCTTTTACTTCAATCACTAAAAAATCTCTTTTAATTATTTGATTTCCAGCACTGTTTCTTCTCCAAACATCCGCCTCTTTTATTCCCTTTGTTTGATTATTTGTACCAATTATTTGACCCCCTTTTCCTGCACTTGTATATCCCTTAAATAATTATGAAATCTCCTATCTCCGAACTTCAGCATGTTTTTTTAACTTTTATACTTCCCTTGTTTGCAATTGTTATGTGAAAGCTGTCTTGTATGTTTACTTGTTGTTTATATTTAAAGTCACAATTATAGCATGGCCGGGAACCACACTAGTGGATCTTGGGGGGGGGGGGGGATGCCTAACACCTTCCCCCCGAGATAATTTCAAGCCCTTACCCATTCTCTGGTTCTTTTAATTTTTATTTTTTATTCTTAGTGTCCTAATGCACTCAATCATTAGGTGGCGACTCTTCTAAATTGCAAACCCGATTCCCAAAAGAAAAAGAGTTGTCCGCCCAAATGTCATAAACCCGATTTCGCGAGAAAAAGGGGGCATCGACAGCATGACGACTCTGCTGGGGATTTCTTTAAGACTTTTACCATTTTCATGCTATTTGTGACNTTTTCAGTTCTTCAACTTCTTCTTTACTTCAATTACTTGCACCTATTATGCACAAGCTCTTTTAATTGTCTGGTTTTCAACACTGTTTTCTTCCCCAAACCTCCGCCTCTTTCACTTCTTTGTTTGATTACTTGCATCAATTATTTGACCCCCTTTCCCCTGTACTTGTATATCCTTTTCTTTTAAATAATTATGAAATCGCCTACTTCTAAATTTCAGCATGCTTTTAACTTTTATACTTCAGTTGTTTGCAATCGTTATGTGAAAGCTATCTTGTTTGCTTGTTTACTTGTTATATTTAAAGTCACAATTGTAGCATGGCCGGGAACCACACTAGTGGATCTTGGGGGGTGCCTAACACCTTCCCCTCGAGATAATTTCAAGCCCTTACCCATTTTCTGGTTCTTCTTTTTTTCTTTAAGTTAAATTTCTTCTTAGTGTCCTAATGCACTTAATCATTAGGTGGCGACTCTTCTAAATTTCAAACCCAATTCCCAAAAGGAAAAGAGTTGTCAGCCCAAATGTCGTAAATCCGATTTCGCGAGAAAAAAGGGGCATCGACAGGCCTAATCAAGAATTTAAGAACGAGAGGTTGCAGAGGAAGAAAACCTTCACTCCATTGGGAGAGTCCTATACTAGTTTGTTCCAAAGGCTAAGACAATTGGACATGCTGAGGCCGATCGAGTCAAAATTGCCAAAATCCTCCCTCGAAAAATCTTGATTATTCTGTAAGCTGTGAATTTTGTTTTGGTGCTCCGGGGCATGACACGGAAAAATGCTGGCATTTGAAGAATGCTATCCAGGAGCTCATTGATACAAATCGGATTGAAGTCCAAGCTCCGGAAGCGCCCAATATCAACCAGAACCCGTTGCCGACCGATCAGGAGACAAATATGATTAAGATAGTGCATAAGGGAGGGGAGCCTAAGAAGCCTTCACAGACCATCACGATGGTTCGGTCCAGTGAGGTCAGGCCGGTTGAAAAGTAAACAAGTGAGAAATCAGTGACCAAGTTGAGCGGGACAAACAGTGAACTATCTGCGGTAGTCAAGAAAGGGTCCTCAAGTGATGTTGCAGCGAAACAAGAAAGGGCAAAAGTGGTTGTGCCAGGAGTGGCAAACAAGCCTGTCGTGATTGTGGAGTGTGCCCGCATAGATCCTGTCATTATCAAACCTGTAACCCAATTACCGATAGTCAATAACAAGGCTATCCCGTGGAATTATGAATGGGTGACAGTGACTTACAAAGGAAAAGAAGTTAAAGAAGAAGTCTGTGAGACCCATGGATTGACTCGGTCAGGGAGATGCTTAGCCCCCGAGGAGTTAAGAAAAGCTAAAACCTCCAAAGATAACCCAGTGCTAGTGAAGAAAGCTGTGACCGAAGAAGAGGCAGAAGAGTTTTTGAGAAAGATTAAGGTGCAAGACTATTCCATTGTGGAGCAATTGAGGAAGACGCCCGCTCAGATTTCACTGTTGTCATTGTTAATCCATTCAGACGAGCATCGACGGGCCTTGATGAAAATCCTGAATGAGGCTCACGTTCCCGACAAAATCTCAGTAAACCATTTGGAAAAGATAGCCAACAAGATATTTGAGGTAAACAGAGTCACTTTTTCTGATGATGAGTTGCCCGTGGAGGGTACTGAGCACAATAGAGCCCTCTACCTTACAGTGAAATGCGAAGATTCCGTGGTTACTTGGGTATTGGCCGATAATGGTTCCAGTGCGAACATTTGCCCTCTCTATACTCTAAACAAGTTGAAGGTGGATGATGAAAGAATTCACAAGAACAGTATCTGCGTGCGGGGATTTGACGGTGGAGGGAAAGATTCAGTCGGTGATATAGTGCTTGAGCTGACAATAGGACCAGTTGAATTTACCATGGAGTTCCAGGTGCTAGATGTAGCTGTTTCCTACAATCTGCTGTTGGGTCGACCCTGGATTCATGCTGCCAAAGTAGTCCCGTCTACTCTGCACCAGATGGTCAAGTTTGAATGGGATAGACAGGAAATCGTTGTGCACGGCGAGGATAATCTGTGTGCTCCCAGTGATGCCATTGCTCTGTTCATTGAGGTTGAATACGATAAGGGACCTTGGGTGTATCATGTTTTTGACACAGTGTCAGTCGAGAGAATTCCAGAACGGAAATGCGTTCCAATTTCGAAGGTAACCGCCACATCAGTCATGGTGGCTTTTGAAATGTTGAAAAATGGTTTTGTACCTGGTAAGGGTTTGGGTGCATCTCTTCAGGGTATCATACAGCCGGTGTCTCTTCCTAAAAACTTGGGTACATTTGGTCTGGGATTCAAGCCCACAGCCGCAGACGTGAAAAGAGCCAGAAAGTTGAAACAGAGGGCATGGGTCCTACCAAAGCCTGTCCCGCGTCTCTCCAGATCGTTTGTCAAGCCTGGCGCCAAGAAGCGCCCAGTAACAATAGTTCCCAGTTCTGTGGTTGGTCTTGATAAAGAGTTGATTGAAAGGTTCGAGAAGTTATTCGATGATGTGAACATGGTGGAAGTTGGAGAAGGTTCGAGCAAGGCGGATGTGCAATTTGTTGGGCCCAGTGCAAAGATTAACAATTGGGAAGCTACTCCTCTCCCTACCCGGAAGAAGTTTTGGTAGTTTGCTTTGATTTTCTTTCAGTTTATCCGGATTATTCCAGGGTTGTAATTTAGATTCTATGTTCCGTCCGTTTGGATGTATAAACCTTGTTATCTTTGATTTCAATGAAATGCAATTTCCCTTTTTCATCCTTCCTTATAGTTTTATTTTTGTTTTTCTTTTCTTCCTTGTAAAGTTCTTTTTATGCTGGTTTCAATGACATGACATGCATGAGGAATCTTCGGCCCAGTCTTAAAAGCCAATCTAATTCTGAAATAATAATTCAAGAAATAGAGTGTGATGGTGAATCAGAATATGATGAGGATGAAGTTTTTGAAGAGATTAGTAAAGAATTAAGCCATTTTGAAGAGAAACCCAAGCCTAACCTGAGTGATACAGAAGCAATCAATTTAGGGGACCCAGATAATATCAGAGAAACTAAGATAAGTGCCCATCTTGAACCGCAAATCAGGGAAGAGATAATTAAAGCATTGTTTGAGTACAAAGACATTTTTGCATGGTCATATGATGACATGCCGGGTCTAAGCACTGACTTGGTGGTTCATAAATTGCCCACTGACCCGGCATTTCCTCCCGTCAAACAGAAGTTGAGGAAGTTCAAAACTGACATGAGTGTAAAGATTAAAGAAGAGGTCACAAAGCAGTTTGAGGCAAAGGCCATTCGGGTCACGCGGTATCCCACTAGGTTAGCCAATGTTGTGCATGTGCCAAGAAGGATGGTAAGACCAGAGTGTGTGTTGATTACCGTGATCTCAACAAGGCTAGTCCAAAGGACAATTTCCCACTGCCAAATATCCACATTTTGATTGATAATTGTGCCAAGCATGAGATTGGGTCTTTTATGGATTGCTATGCGGGCTATCATCAGATCCTAATGGATGAGGATGATGCAGAAAAAACGACATTCATCACGCCATGGGGAACGTACTGCTATCGGTTCATGCCTTTCGGTTTGAAAAATGCTGGGGCAACTTACATGAGGGCAATGACGACCATATTCCACGACATGATACACAAGGAGATCGAGGTTTATATGGATGATGTAATCATAAAGTCCAGGAAGTAGTCTGACCATGTCAGAGATTTGAGAAAGTTCTTCCAAAGGCTTCGCAGGTACAATCTTAAGCTCAATCCTGCAAAATGCGCATTCGGTGTGTCATATGGAAAATTGTTGGGATTCATAGTCAGCCATCGAGGTATTGAATTGGACCTGTCAAAGATCAAAGCTATCCAAGAATTGCCACCCCGAAGGAACAAGACTAAGGTGATGAGTCTATTAGGGAGGTTGAACTACATCAGTAGGTTTATTGCTCAGCTTACGACAACTTGTGAGCCTATCTTCAAGCTATTGAAGAAGGATGTTGCGGTCAAGTGGACAGATGAGTGTCAAGAAGCATTTAATAAGATAAAGGGTTATTTGTCAAACCCACCTGTGTTGGTCCTGCCAGAACCGGGGAGACCTTTGATTCTGTATTTGACAGTCTTGGACAATTCATTTGGCTGTGTATTGGGTCAGCATGACATCACCGGTAGGAAGGAGCAAGCCATCTATTATCTCAGCAAGAAGTTCACGTCTTATGAGGTTAGGTACACTCACCTGGAAAGGACATGTTGCGCCCTAACTTGGGTAGCACAGAAGTTGAAGCATTATTTGTCATCTTACACTACTTACCTCATCTCTCGTTTGGATCCGCTAAAGTATATCTTTCAGAAGCCTATGCCTACAGGGAGGCTCGCAAAGTGGGAGATCTTGCTCATAGAATTTGACATCGTCTATGTGACTCGGACTACGATGAAAGCCCAAGCATTGGCCGACCATTTTGCTGAGAATCCGGTGGATGAAGAATATGAACCTTTGAAGACACACTTCCCTGATGAAGAGGTAATTCACATTGATGAGTTGGAACAAGTTGAAGAGCCGGGTTGGAAACTTTTCTTTGATGGAGCTGCTAACATAAAAGGCGTTGGAATAGAAGCTGTACTTATTTCTGAAACAGGGCATCACTACCCCGTTACGACTCAGCTTCGTTTTTACTGTACTAACAACATGGCTGAGTACGAGGCACGCATTTTGGGTTTGAGGTTAGCTGCAGACATGGGTGTCCAGGAAGTCTTGGTCTTGGGAGACTCGGACCTTCTGGTGCACCAGATTCAAGGGAAAAGGGAAACACGGGATTTAAAACTCATACCGTACTGGGAATGTTTGCATGATCTTTGTCAGCGGTTTCGATTAGTAGAGTTCAGGCATATTCCAAGGATCCATAATGAGGTTGTTGATGCTTTGTCCACCTTGGCGTCAATGTTACATCATCCAGATAAGGCTTATGTTGACCCTTTGCATATTCAGGCCCGCGATCAGCATGCTTACTGTAATATGGTGGAAGAAGAACTTGATGGTGAGCCGTGGTTCCACGATATCAAGGAGTATATCAGGATGGGGGTATATCCAGTACAAGCCACAGGTGATCAAAAGAGAACAATTCGGCGGTTGGCAAGTGGATTTTTCTTCAGTGGAGGAGTTTTGTACAAAAGGACTCCAGATCTTGGATTGTTAAGATGTATAGATGCTAGAAAGGCCGCAGCTATCATGACCGAAGTACATTCTGGAGTCTGTGGGCCGCATATGAGTGGGTACGTTCTGGCAAAGAAGATTCTCCGAGCAGGTTATTATTGGCTCACTATGGAGCGAGATTGTATCAGTTTTGTGCGCAAGTGTCATCAATGTCAAGTGCACGGAGATTTGATCCATTCTCCGCCATCTGAATTACATACAATGTCTGCACCATGGCCCTTTGTTGCTAGGGGTATGGATGTCATTGGACCAATTGAGCCAACAGCATCCAATGGGCACAGGTTCATTCTGGTGGCCATCGGTTATTTCACCAAGTGGGTTGAAGCTAAAACTTTCAAGTCTGTGACCAAGAAAGCAGTGGCCTATTTTGTTCACTCAAATATTATTTTCCGGTTCGGGATCCCAAAGGTGATCATCACAGATAATGGTGCTAAGGTCAACAGTCATTTGATGAAAGAGGTATGTCAACAGTTTAAGATTGCGCATCGCAATTCCACCCCATACTGCCCCAAGGCGAATGGAGCAGTCGAGGCAGCCAACAAGATCATAAAGAAGATACTTCGAAAGATAGTGGAAGGTTCCAGGCAATGGCACGAGAAGTTTCCGTTTGTGTTGTTGGGATATCGTACTACTGTTCGCACTTCAATGGGCGCAACTCCTTGTTTGTTGGTATATGGCACAGAAGCAGTGATACCCGCAGAAGTTGAAATCCTATCCCTCCGGATTGTTGCTGAAGCCGAAATTGATGATGATGAGTGGGTCAAAGCCCGCCCGGAGCAATTGAGTTTGATCGATGAGAAAAGATTGGCATCAGTGTGTCATGGCCAATTGTATCAACAGAGAATGGCAAGAGCATATAACAAGAAGGTGCGTCCACAGAAGTTTGAAGTGGGTCAACAAGTATTGAAACGTATCCTTCCACATCAGGCTGAAGCAAAAGGCAAGTTCGCCCCAAATTGGCAGGGGCCGTTCATCGTAACGAGAGTGTTGTCCAATGGTGCTTTGTATTTAACAGATATAGAAGGCAAATGTGTGGAAATGGCTATCAATTCTGATGCAGTCAAAAGATATTATGTATGATTTCTTTGGTTAAATTGTCTTTGTTTGTACTTGGCATGTTTTGAAGAGTGGAATGACGAAGGCATTTTGTTCTTCTATCTAAACACTTTATCATTTGTTACCCCTTTGAGCCTTACTTATTTCCTTTCGTACCCCTCTTTTGGAATCAGTTGCAAAGTTCAGAAACGCAAGCGCGAAAGATAAGTAAAGGAAAAGAGAGAAAAGGAAAAAAAGAGGAAATAAAAAAAAAGAGAAAGAGAGAAAAAAAAAGAAAAAAAAAGAAAAAGAAGAAAAAAAAAGAGAAAGACAAAAAAAACAACAAAAAGAGAAAAGGAAGAAGAAAAGAGAGAAAGAAAAGAAACAGAAAAGAGAAAATCACAACAACAAAGCAATTTCTATGTCATGAACTACGTTCGACCTGATTCCTTTTAAGGATACGTAGGCAGCCTCACGGTTCGATCCCATCAAAGTAAAAATCCAAAAGTCCCCAAGCAAAGAAACTGGGGCAGAAGTTGCGGTTGTTATGAGAAATCTGATTCCAAAAGTTGTAATTTTTAAACCCCGATGAGTTGTTTTGAGCCTTTTGATACCCTTTCTTTCTAACCCTATCCAAAGCCCACATTACGGTCCAAAAAAAAGACCTTCCGATCAGTCTTCGAGAAATGTAGAGTCAAGCAAGTAGAGGTGATTCATATCAGGGGCAACACTCCGGTCCAAGCAGGAAAAATGAAAATGAGAGAGTCTTATTGGTGAAAATCCTCACGGGCACCGTAAGGCGACGTAAGCTGAGAGAAAATAAAAAATGAGAGAGTCTTATTGGTGAAAACCTTCAAGGGCACCTTAAGTCGAAAGTGAGTTGAGAGATGAACAAATGAGAGAGGTTTGTTGGTGAAAACCCTTCAAGGCACCACAGGCCGAACAAGGTCAGGGTTTTGGCGAAGAAATTGGGTTTTGAAGATCTCGGGGCATAAAGTACGACAACTGAAAGTCGATTGGTTGGACAGACTGGGCCGATTAATCCGAAATGGATGTCATGATCATTGGTACCAGCTGCTCCACTCAGATAAGTCTTTCTTCCTTTTTCTCTTCCAAACAATCATCCAGTTTTGGATTTTTTTTTTTATCCCTAACTCTCAAAGTCATTGCATTTCATTTCTTTTGGGTTTATTTCTCTAAAATGTTTCCAATATCAGTTCTGTTTAAGTAAATAAGAAAGGATTTCAAAGCTCACTACCAACTTCCAAAATTTCACAAAAGCACAGGGCGGCCAAAGCATAGCCAGAAACAGTATGATGTAAAATGGGGAATAAGGTGTCAGGGAAAGTTTCATCGGTCGAAAGGTTAGTAATTTCATGGGAGATGCAGAGGTTCAGATAGATGGGTCAGAGATGTAACACAACAGTTTGGGTATAGAACACTCGGGTCATCCAGGGTCATGTGGTTGAAAGTCAAGCGGTTCTTGGACAGTTCGGGGAAGTAAGTCAAAACAAAGCACGGCAGCGGAGAGGCCACCTTCAGCAAGAATGCCACAAACTAACCACCACATTTTAAACTGACAAGATTTTTCTTTGATTGAAACAGGGGCAGAAAATTTCGTTTCTTTCGGAGAAACCCTCCGTAGGGGAAAAGCAAGCACCAGACAGGTTTGACCGTAAATTCTCAGGACCCTCCTGAAAAATGGGACTTAGTTTAAAATTCAAAACAATCATGAGTAGCAAGATCTAGCATAAATGTACCCCAAAGGGATATAAGTTGGTTTCAAAGTTTGCATGTTTGAGATGGGATTCAATTAGGAGTTTTCAGGACCCTCCTGAATAATGGGACCTAGCCTTAAGAATTCCATTAGATAACAAGATTTAGCATAAGTTTTGTTCAGCCGTAAAAATTGTCACTCTTAAGATAAGACTTGGTTTTTGATTTTCAGGACCCTCCTGGATAATGGGATGTACTTTTAAGATCTGCTTAGATAACAAGATGTAGCGGAAGTAATACCTTTAGAAGATATAACTTAGATTTAAAACCGTCATTTAACTAGGAGTTTTCAGGACCCTCCTAGATAATGGGATCTAGCTTTCAAATTCTTAGTGATATTTGGTAACATGATTCAGTTAACACTCATAGATGTGCCCAGCTACCAAACTGGGGCAGAAAATTTTCTTTGTTTTGTCTATTTTGTTGAAATCAGGAGCCCACCTGGAGAACAAAGCAGATCAAGTGTTGGTAATCAGGAGCCCACCTAGAGAACAAAGCAGATCAAGTGTTGGTAATCAGGAGCCCACCTGGAGAACAAAGCAGATCAAGTGTTGGTAATCAGGAGCCCACCTGGAGAACGAAGGGAAAGCAGCAATGTTCAAAGGAAGATGGTTCAAGTTCAGTAATCAGGGCGCCCAACTGAAGAAAAGGGAAAGCATCTCAGATTATAATTCAAGTCGGCAACAAAGGAACTTCACCTGGAGAATACGAGTCAACAAGGCAACAGGAACCACAAGATCAAGTTTGAGGATATAGATAGGATTGTTGTAATGCATAGATCATAGTTTAGTCTAGCTTCTTGTTATTTTGTCATGGTGTAATAAGGAGTTCAGTAAGTAGCAGCAGCAACAGTAACAGTGAAATCACAGCTTCATGGTAGTCCCAGCTACCAAAACTTCCCGAACTACACTGACCCGGTTCCTTTATAGCCAAGGATATGTAGGCAACCTCGGAAGCAGGGTGCGGTCAAATCTTTCAAAAATGCTTCCCACGGAGTATTCAAATGGGCAAAAATTGCTCGTATCCGCTCACCTTATCTTTGCACGAAAACTCTTCGTGTTTCCGAGCAAAGAGGGGCAGTTGTGAGCACGTGATTTTTTCCCTATATGTTGGCCCAAGTTCAGATGAAGTCTTGAAGATTAACAAAATGAACTCAGTCATGGACCAGGTCCATCATGTGATACACAGTGGTTATCTACCTATACGTGTGAGATGCACGTGAAGAAGATAAGTCTCAAGGATCAGCAACAATATCTTCTGAACTGATCGAAAAGGTTGCATAAAGGATAAGGAGATGAAGTCTCCTTATGTGAAGAGAACTAAATCCGGATCAAGGATAAGGGTTGGAGTTTGTATTGTTGAAGGACTCAAATTCGACAAAGGATCGGCAATTGAGTCTCAATCAAACTCTGATTACTAACTCTTTAAATAACTATGATTGTTCTCTTTTACAGGTGTTGCACATACGCAGAAGTTAAACTAAACTGAGAGCAAAAGAGCTAGGCAATTTTGCAAGCAATTTATGTGAGATTCAAGTGTGCATTCCTGAAGCTACATGAACCAGATTGAAGAACCAATTCTATTGTGTTTATTTTTATTCTAGTTCAATTGTAGTAGGTGTTTTAAAGTTGTACCTTTCCAGCTTTCATAGAAGCAATTGTATTAGGTACTTTGAGTATTCAAGTTAGAGTTAACTTGAAAGTGTCGCAGCAGTTGAGGCTATGAGCCACACTGGGATTAGAGTTTAATCCTTAGGTTTACAAGAGTTTTGTAAATGCTGTTTTGGCTTAGTAATTTTAGTGGAAGTTTCGGAAAATCCTACTGAGTAGTAGGTCGTGGTTTTTTCACCTTTTGAGCCAGGTGTTTTCCACGTAAAAATATCTGTGTTCTTTATTTTATGCACTTTTAATTCCGCAAACAGTAATAGTAAGTACATCTAGAAGAACCAGGTTATTCTAGTGCGAAAGTTAGGTACCCCACAAATCACCCCCCCCCCCCTCTTGTGTGGTATTGACGTTTAGAACATCAATTGGTATCAGAGCAGGTTATCCTTGAAGAGGCTAACACCTTAGGAAAAGATCAACTTGAGTGGACCACCTGGGAACTGGGAAGGGCAATCCACTGCTAGACCTCCACTTTTCAATGGTCAGTACTATTCTTGGTGGAAGAACAGGATGAGAGATCACATCATAGGGGAAGACTATGAACTTTGGGACATAGTCACTGATGGTCCCCTAGCAACCATAAAGAAGAATGCTGAAGGAGTTGATGTGCCAAAGACAAGGGCTGACTGTACTTCTGAAGATCTGAGAAAGTGGGAGAAAAATGCTAAGGCCAAGAAATGGTTGGTGTGTGGACTAGGTCCAGATGAGTACAGTAGGATCCAAAGCTGTACTACTGCTAAGGAGTATGGGACACTTTGCAAGTGGCCCATGAAGGAACACCTCAAGTGAGAAGATCAAGAGGAACACTGCTGTATTCTCAATATGAGAGTTTTACTATGAAGGAAGGAGAAACTATCAAGGAGATGTATACTAGGTTCACTACACTGACAAATGAACTTAAGTCTCTTGGAAGGGTTATTCTTGAAGAAGAGAAGGTTGAGAAAATTCTAACAAGGGTTTTACCAGTCACATGGGAAAGCAAAATCACTACTATTCAGGAATCCAAGAATACTACTCTCAGACTGGATGAATTGATTGGAAATCTGATTGCTTATGAAATGAGAACGCAAACCATGAAGATGGATACACCCAATAATGAGAGAACCTTAGCTCTCAGAATTGCTGAAGGTTCAGATCTAGAAGATGATGAGATGGCTATGATCACTAGAGATTTTAAAAAGTACCTGATGAGAGGAAGGGTTCTTCAAGAGGTACAACCTTCAACAAGACAAGAGCTCCTGAGAAACAGACCAATGAGGGTTGCTACAAATGTGGTAAGACTGATCACATGATCAAAAACTGCCCTCAATGGGAAAATTGAGTGGAAGAAAGAAAGAACTGAACGAAGGAACAGGTTCAACCAAAAAGAAACAAAGGTTCAACCAAGGCTATGGTTGCTGCTTGGGGAGAAACCTCAGATGAAGACTCAGAAGCTGAAGCTGAAGAGAAGCAAGCACTGATGGCCATCGGAGAATCAGATGATGAACAAGAGGTAAGTATTCTTCATCTCAAAGACAAGATTAAATTCTTGTCTAAAGAAAGGCTGGCTGAGCTATTACTAGACTTCATTGATGAGTCTGAGATAATTAATAATGAAAAAGAAGTTCTGTCTAGAGAATGTGTGATCCTTAAAGCAAAATGTAAAAGTCTAGAGTCTAGGGCAAATGAGAGTGATAACAAAAATGCTGAGTTGAAGAACCAGGTTTTTGAACTTGACAATAGTGTCCTAGAACTTAGGTCTGAAAACTTAAAACTAAAATTAGGAACAGGAAAGAAGAAAGCTGATCACATATATCTCACTCTAGAAGAGAATTTGGGAAAAATGAAAGATGAATTGTACAAGAAAGATGAATTCATCAAAGTCTTAAAGGAAGATCTAGGAAAGGTGAAACATGAACTAGAGAGAACTTGCAAGTGGAACAAGGCTTCTGATGCACTCTCTTGGCTGCAAGAGCACCATAGCAGTAACAAAAGAGGACTTGGCTATGGAACTCAAGCTCCAAAATGGGATCCTAAAAGCAAGTACCTCACTCTTCCTGAAAATAAAATCTGCACACACTGTGGTAAGACTGGCCATTACAAATATGAATGTAATGCAAAAGAAAAGGCCAGTCAAAGAAACAAAGCTTTTGTTCAAGAAAAACACAAGCTGCCTGGTTGAGCAAGAAAGAATCGGATTCATCCTTTTGCCCATAGAAAGGGACCCAAACTAGTTTGGGTTCCTAAGACTAACCCCTGATTTCCTTTTATAGGTCCATGTGAAAGGGAGGAGCCAAATATGGTATATGGATAGTGGCTGCTCAAAACATATGACTGGGGACAAGGACCAGTTCCTTTCACTTGAGAACTTAAAGGGAGGTAATGTCTCCTTTGGTAATGGAAAGAAAGGTGAGATCATTGGGGTTGGAAAAGTAGGCAAAACAGATTCTCATTCCATAGAGAATGTCTACCTAATAGATGGCTTGAAATATAGCCTAATAAGTGTGTCACAACTGTGTGACAGAGGTAACCTTGTGGCTTTTACCTCCACCAAATGCTTTGTGATTAACCTTATCACTGACAAGATTGTTTTGCAGGGAAAAAGAGTTAACAATATTTACATTGTAGATTTGTCCACTCTTTCATAAAATGAACTCACTTGTTTAAGTATGTTGGTTAATGATCCCCTCCGGTGGCACAAAAGACTTGGTCATGTCAGTCTAAATCAGCTAACCAAATTAGTCTCCAAGGACTTGGTTATAGGGTTACCTAATATCAAGTTCAAGGAAGACAAAGTTTGTGCAAGGGGGAAGCAGGTAAGGTCATCCTTCAAATCCAAGAAAATGGTAAGTTCGTCCAAGACGTTAGAACTGGTTCATATGGATCTATGTGATCCAATGAGAACCATGAGCAGAGGTGGAAAGAAGTATGTAATGGTTCTAGTTGATGACTATACTAGATTCACTTGGGTTTTATTTCTAACTTCCAAAGATGAAGAATTTGACATGTTTTCTGCATTTGTTAGGAAAACTCAGAATCAATTAGGAAATCAACTTGCATCCATTAGGTCTGATCATGGAACTGAGTTTGAAAACTTTAAGTTTGCTGAGTTCTGTGATGAAAATGGCATAGATCACAACTTCTCTGCACCTAGGACTCCATAACAAAATGGAGTAGTTGAAAGGAAAAATAAAACTCTTGAGGATATGGCTAGAACAATGTTATTATCTAGCAAATTGCCTCACAGCTTCTGGGCAGAGGCTGTAAACACTGCATGTTACATCATAAAATAGATGCATGAC
>NW_017674807.1:46076-54087 GCF_001879085.1 Nicotiana attenuata | reverse complement strand
AAGTTAAACTAAATTGAGAGCAAAAGAGCTAGGCAATTTTGCAAGCAATTTATGTGAGATTCAAGTGTGCATTCCTGAAGCTACATGAACCAGATTGAAGAACCAATTCTATTGTGTTTATTTTTATTCTAGTTCAATTGTAGTAGGTGTTTTAAAGTTGTACCTTTCCAGCTTTCATAGAAGCAATTGTATTAGGTACTTCGAGTATTCAAGTTAGAGTTAACTTGAAAGTGTCGCAGCAGTTGAGGCTGTGTGCCACACTGGGATTAGAGTTTAATCCTTAGGTTTACAAGAGTTTTGTAAATGCTGTTTTGGCCAGTGATTTTAGTCGAAGTTTTGGAAAATCCTACTGAGTAGTAGGTCGTGGTTTTTTCACCTTTTGAGCCAGGTGTTTTGCACGTAAAAATCTCTGTGTTCTTTATTTTATGCACTTTTAATTCCGCAAACAGTAATAGTAAGTACATCTAGAAGAACCAGGTTCTTCTAGTGCGAAAATTAGGTACCACACAAATCACCCCCCCCCCCCTCTTGTGTGGAATTGACGTTTAGAACATCAAATTATTCCCATAAATTCAAACAAAATAAATTTTTCCCATTGTTTGCAGTTTCGTAGATTTTTGTAGCATTTTTTGTCAATTGCTTGCATTTGTCTGTGCACGTTTATTTTGTTTAATCATGAAAAATACAAAAATATGCTGCATTTGCATTTAGAATTTAATTTGGCATCTTTAAATTAATTAGTAATTTAGTTGTGTTTCAAAAATAGAAAAATCACAAATATAATTCATTCTTGCATTTAGCTTTTCATAGTTTTCTTTTAATTTGGTAAATAATTAGTGGTGGTAAGTATTTATTTTGAGTAATTAATTTAAGTTGGTGGGATTAATTTGATTTAGGAATTAGTTTAGGTTTTATCTTTATTTTTATTTATAAAAGAAATTAAAAAGAGTTTGAAAATAAAAAGAATAAGAATTGAAAAAAAAAGAAGAAAGGAAAAAGAAGTGAAGAAGAAGTCCCATTGGGCTGTTTCATTAAATCCCCACCAGCCCAATTCAATTACACCCGTTCAACCCAGGCCCAGACCCGCCTCACCCGGTCCGGTTTCCCCCATACAAACCAAAACGACATCGTCCTGAGTTCTTGTAACTCAAATCAATCCTGGACCTTCATCTCCTCTCATCGTGCGGCCATTAAAGCGTCCCCCTTTTAATTAAAACTGTTCGAAAGAGTAACCTAAGACCCCTGCACCTTCGTCTCTATCAAACCCAGCCTCTCACCACCACCCGCCGCCCACCGGAATTCACCATTGGTGGCGGCGGAGCTCCAAACCCCACCAAAAATCAACCATACACTCCCCATAATCCTTCAAATACCATACCGGTGCCAATTTCCTCAAAATCTTCACCAGTCGCTCTTAATCTCAGATCTAAGAATGAAACCCTAAATCCGTTCCAGTCTCGAATTCATCATGCAAGAACCTGGGATCATGTTTCCCAAGCTTGGAAGGGATTTCGACCCAAGATGAGTATTAGACGGTTGTTTTGGCGAGAACAACCCGACTAATACTCATTTTTGGTTTAAATCGTAAGCCGCCGGTCAAGTTTCTCGAGCCCTTTTGCTTCCGACCTTAGGTATTGCCTTGTTTATGTTTTTCCGGACTTTTGTTTCTCTTGCACCCCCACCCTTTCTTTTTCTTTTGCTTCTCCCCCTGTTTCTGTTTCTCCTCAATCAGTAAATTTGGTTAAGCAATAATCACAAGTTGATTTTGGATTAATTTTGTTAATAGGGGTTAGATTTGTTTTGCTTATTGTTTGGGCCCAAATTGTCCGAGTCCTTAGGGCTGCAAATTGAATGTTCAAGAGTTGTAGGCTTTCAATGATAATTGGGTTTTTGAAAATCAGAAAGCCCAAATGGGTAGGGATTCGGGTTGTTTGTTGAGCCAGGGCTGGTTTAATTATTGGGTCAGCTTGACCAGTGAATTTTTGGGTAATTTGCAGGGGTTTAGGGGGTATTTTGGGTAGTGTAGCTTAGGGAATCTTGCATAACAAATTAGGGAAGCTTCTAAGAAGCTGGGGTAGGGACTAATGTGTTAATTTGATTTCTAAACTAAGGACCTCTAAGCAAGAATGAAAATATCAAAAGGGTAGAAGTGCAAAACATAGTTCATTTCTGCAGCCCTAATGCCTTGCCTATAAAGGCACCATTACTTGGCATTCAAGTCAGATTTTAGAGAGGAGAACCCTGAAAAATAGAAACAGCTGAAAATATCTTACTTTCTACATCTAGAACCAAAAAATACCTACATATTGAGATTGTTTGAAGATCAGAGAAAAAGAAGGGGGAAAATTAGAAACGACTGAGTACTCTCTCAAGTGAAAAGAGGCTAAAAATTGTTTGGATTTTACTTGGGTTTTGGAGTTCTAAATTACCGTGATAAATCAAAATTTCAAGGTTCAATAGAGTAATTCGAATCTGGGTTTCCAAAGTGTGGATCTGAGTCAAAAATCTGAAGTTTGTTGTGCACTGTTCCATTGTTTGTTGCAATATTGCTGCTGTGGACTGAAGTTCTGATCCTTAATCACTTCTTTTCCTTCTGTTTTGACTGCTGTATCCAGGTACTATCTTCACACCATGAATGGAAATGAAGTTTTTGGCTAAGCTGTGGTGTTGAGTTATTTAATTCAAGTTGAAGAAGTTGACAAATGCTAATTCCTTGTTACTTATTAGCTATGTGATCTTACTATATTTTTAGTTTGGTGTCCATTCTAGTATAGCTTCTTAAGTGTAGTCATTCGTATTACCTGCTTGTTCTAAGGTTTGGAGTTGAGATTTTATATGACTATGGTTGATTCAAGAATTTTCATCCCAGCTAACATGTGTAATTGAGGATGGTGGCTATTGAGCTTACTGACGAGGCTAGCTGGTCTTTGAAAATATTTTATAGCTATAGGCGGGATGCTTATTAGTTTGGTTCACTCATGTTGTAGGTTCAGTAGTTTTGGTTTAATTTTATTCCCCCTTAATTGTTTCTTTAGATTTGCTTGCGAGTAACTTGAGGTATAGTCTAACGGTTTCAGTTTTTCTCATGCAATCCTGCCCTTCTCACACATGAGCATCTTGGAGTTTAATAAAATCTTAAATGGAACCTGAACTTGACTCATGGAATTCTCAGATTTAGATCACTTCTTTACATTTGGTTTTTCTATAGCAAGCCTGAATCATATGGTTTGTTTAAGTATGTTAGCATAAAATCAGCTCAGCAGGTGAATGAAACCTATCTGAAACTTTGAAATTGCTTTCTTTTGCTGGGAATTCGAATGGATGGTTTAAAATGATGAAATAGTCTGCACGAATTGTTAATAGTTGGTTGTCCAAATTCTGAATTTTCATTACAATGTGGTTTCTCCTGCAACGACTAGTGCTTAAAGCATTGAATTGGGCTATAGCATTGGCCCAGTTGTGCCATGTTTCCTCTGCTGGGTACATTTCAGTTTTTGGGCTTCACGTTTGAGCCTATTTGTGTTTTCCTGCTTATTGACAAAAATGGTTAGTTGGACGATGGGTCCATAACCTAACTGGGCTCTTTTAATAAGGTCAATTTGATGTCACGAACTGTTAGCATACGAATTATTGACATTGAGTTTGAAACTTTCGCATTAGTGATTAGAAACTCTTCATGTAGTTTAATTTAGTTAATTCCCTTTAAAATCGGAATTGAGGTGCGCCATGCCAAATAAATCTTAAAACGCATGGCCCTCGCTTGTTTAGTATTTTTATCCTTAGAAATCGCGGCATGCCATTTAGCGAATTTTCCATGGCCCTCGCAAAGTTGCAAATGCGTAGTTGCTTTAGGCGCGTTATTTTAATAATTTACCTTCCTAAACTCGGGTGCGCATTTATGTGACCCAAATCCAAATCTCAACAATGTTAGATAAAATATGTCGAGAGCTGCGGGTGCATTTATGTGACGTGGTTCAAGACGTATTTTAAATGACGTTGCAATTTTTCCTTAAAAATAGTTAAAAGCAGATAATAAGTTTAAAATTGCACCATAGGTTAAAACATGTATTAAAATTGGATAATAGGCCAATTATAACAGTTGAGCGACCGTGCTAGAACTACGGAACTCAGGAATGCTTAACACCTTCTCCCGGGTGAACAGAATTCCTTACTCGGATTTCTGTGTTCGCGGACTGTAATACAGAGTCAACTTTTCCTCGATTCGGGATTTGAACCGGTGACTTGGGACACCATAAAACTATCCCAAGTGGCGACTCTGAATCTTTAAATAAATAAATCCCATTTCGATTGTCACTTTAAATTGGAAAAAACTCCCTTATACCCCTTCCGGGAGTGGTAAAAGGGACGTGTGACAGCGGATACTTATTCTTGATTGTTACCTTGTTCAATTGCCGGTAATCAATACACATTCTCATTGACCCATCCTTCTTCTTGACAAACAACACCGGCGCACCCCAAGGCGAAACACTGGGTCTAATGAAACCCTTCTCAAGCAAATCCTGCAACTGCTCCTTTAGCTCTTTCAACTCAGGCGGGGCCATATGATACGGCGGAATAGAAATGGGCCGAGTGCCCGGAGCCAAATCAATGCAAAAGTCAATATCCCTGTCAGGTGGAATACCCGGCAGGTCTGAAGGGAATACATCAGGAAACTCACGAACAACGGGCACAGAATCAATAGAAAGGACCTCAGCACTAGAATCACGAACATATGCCAAATAGGCCAAACACCCCTTCTCAACCATATGTAGAGCCTTCACATACGAGATGACACTGCGGGTAGAATGACCAGGAGTCCCTCTCCACTCTAAACGAGGCATACCCGGTAAAGCTAAGGTCACAGTCTTGTCATGACAGTCCAAGATAGCATGGTAAGGTGATAACCAGTCCATCCCCAATATAATCTCAAAGTCAACCATGTCTAAAAGCAACAAATCTACACGATTCTCAAGACCCCCAATCACCACAATACAAGAACGATGGACTCGATCGACCACAATGGAATCACCCACCGGTGTAGACACATAAACAGGAACACTCAATTGGATCACTAGGCATGACCAGGTACGGTGCAAAATAAGATGACACATATGACTACGTAGACCCTGGATCAAATAGCATTGAAGCGTCTCTATCACAAACCAGAACCGTACCTATAATGACTGCATCTGAAGCCTCAGCCTCGGGCCTGGCCTGAAGGGCATAACATCGGGGTCGGGCCCCACCACCCTGAACCACATCTCTGGGTCGGCCTGCTGCTGGCTGGCCTCTACCTCTGGCGGTCTGAGCTCCACCTCTAAATCCTCTACCTCCAACTCTAGCACCTCTACCCCCGCCTCTAGCTGGCTAGGCGGCATGTGGAACATCTGGTGCCTGAATCATAGCACGGGGACCCTGCTGCTGCGACTGAGTACCCACCAATCTCGGACAAGCCCTCCTGATATGACCATACTCACCACACTCATAACATCCACCTGAATGCTGCGGCTGAGGAAACTGAGACTGACCCTGGCGGCCTGAATGACCACCCCGAAAGCTCTGGAGCGGCGGTGCACTGATAGGAGCTGGTGGTGCACTGTAGGACTGCTGATTAGAATACTGCCTGCGTGAACCACGGCCACCTGAAGCACCATGAGAAACCTGGAGAGCTGATTGAAAAGTCCTGGGAGGATGGCCTCTACCATATGAATCTCTACCTCCAGACGAGGTACCACTGAATCGCCTAAATGACAGGGCCTCTTGTCTTTCCCATGACCACCCCCCTGTGATAGTACCATGTCAATCCTTCGGGCCACATTGGCCGTCTCCTGAAAAGTGATATCACTCCCAGCCTCCCTAGCCATCTAAAGACGAATCGGCTGGATAAGGCTATCAATAAACCTCCTAACCCTCTCTCTCTCTTGGTAGGGAGTATAACCAGAGCATGGCGAGCTAAGTCAATGAACCTGGTCTCATATTGGGTGACCGTCATGGAACCCTGCTGGAGGCGCTCAAACTGCCTCTGATAGGCCTCTCTCTGAGTAATGGGGAGACACTTCTCCAGAAATAGCTATGTGAACTGCTCCTAGGTCAAGGCTGGTGATCCTGCTTGCCTAGCTAAGAAATAATCCCTCTACCAAGTCTTGGCGGATCCGGACAGGCGAAATATAGCAAAATCGACCCCATTGGTCTCAACAATCCCCATGTTCTGAAGAACCTCGTGACAACTATCCAGATAATCCTGGGGATCCTCAGTAGATGCACCGCTGAATGTACTAGTGAAGAGCTTGGTGAACCTATCCAGCCTACAGAAAGCATCGGCAGACATAGCTGCTCCATCGCCGGTCTGAGCTACTGCACCCAGCTGAACTGCTCCAACAGGCTGAACCGCTGGAGTCTGAATCTGGGGAGCTACCTGCTCCAGAGTACGAGTAGCAGGAGTCTGGGCTCCTCCTCCAGCCCGAGAAGTGGCTAGTGCTACAGGAAGCAAACCTGCTTGGGTGACACTCTCCATGAGGCCCACCAATCAGACCAGAGCGTCCTGAAGAGTCTGGGACCTGAGCTGGGCCAGAACCTCCTCGTCAAAATCAACCTGAGGCTCTGCCACTGGTGCTGCTGCTCGGGGCTGAGCTCTGCCCCTACCTCGGCCTCTAGCACGGCCTCGGCCTCGCCCTCTGGCCCTAGTGGGAGCTGCCTGGGGCTCGGACTGCTGATCGGTAGATGAGGAAGTGCGTGTTCTCGCCATCTGTGAAAGAACAGAGTAGAAATTCAATTAGCATTGAGAAACCAAACCGCACGACAAGAAAGAACAAATATGAAACTTTTCCTAACTCTGTAGCCTCTGGGGGATAGATACAGACTTCTCCGTACCGATCCCTCAGACTCTATTGAGCTTGTCCGTGAGTTGTGAGACCTATGTAACCTAGAGCTCTGATACCAACTTGTCACGACCCGGAATTCCCACCCTCGGGGGTCGTGATGGCGCCTACTCGTGGAAGCTAGGCAAGCCATGAATCTTTGAAAATATTACATCTTTTGTTTTATACATGTTTAAACAATTAAATTAATAATGGATAAACATTTAAGTGACAGCGGAAAATAAAATTTTGCAGAAGTCTTAGATAAATAGAAAACCAAATTGTATAAAAACCAATACATGTCTCTACCCAGCACCTGGTGTCACAACGTATACGGACTATCTAGGAGTGCTACATATAAGTGTCTGAAACAAAGGAATAAAATATGTCTTGGGTACAAAAGGAAACAGTGCATCAAAATAGATAGAAGAGATGCCGGGCCTGCGAACGCCTGCAGGACTACCTCGGGATCTCGTGGACTGAAGGCTGGCTCCCGAACTACTGTTGCGCACCGTATGCTGCTCCGGTATTTGCACATAAGTGCAGAGTGTAGCATCACCACAACCGACCCCATGTGCTGGTAAGTGTCCGGCCTAACCCCGGCGAGGTAGTGACGAGGCTAGGACCAGACTCCAGATAAACCTGTACAGTTATATAATTTATGGCGGAAAAGTAAACAGGTAATAAGCAGTAAAAAGGGAGGGGGTACATGCTTCGGGGAAACAATTCAACTTAGCAGAAACCAAATAAATATGAAAGAACAGTACAGTATCCAAAACAATGTTATAGTACTACTGTTGCGGCGCGCAACCCGATCCTTTATCATTTACACTATTCTATCTAGGAAGCAGAGAGATATTATTATCTTATTAATAGGTTCCTTCCCTTGAGGGAAAGAGACAAATGCAACCCGATCCATATTTATATATATAGTTGTTGCGGCGTGCAACCCGATCCAATATAATAATTGTTGTGGCGTGCAACCTGATCCAATATAATATTTGTTACGACGTGCAACCCGATCCAATATATATTAACTGTTGCGGCGTGCAACCTGATCCACATATACACACATATATATATATATATATATATATATATATATATATATATATATATATATATATATAAAATTATTTTCAGAATTCGACTCC
>NW_017674807.1:14020-46056 GCF_001879085.1 Nicotiana attenuata | reverse complement strand
AGAAAGATAAGAAAAAGAATAATTATACATCCTGTAGTTTTGGAAGAGATATGGCTGACCAACTAACTTAGTCCGTTTTTTTTTTTTTTTTTTTTTACCACATCGGATAAAGAAAACTCTATTTCGCCCTTTATAGTAGGCAATTAGGGGTGTTCATAAAAACCTGAAAAACCGAACCAAACCGAAAACCAAACCAAACCGACCAAAAAAATCGATACTTTTTGGTTTGGTTTGATTTTGGTTTTGAATTTTAAAAACCGATCAAATTTGGTTTGGTTTTGATTTTAATAAAAAAATAACCAAAAAAAACCGAACCAAACCGACTATAGGAGTAGCTATTTCAAATTTATATTACACCTATATATATTTATATTTTTATACAAAGTTTCAAATTTTGTATGGTGAATGTTAATCGTTTGCACTTTTAGTATAATTTTTTACCTTTATATTCTAGTTTGATTGGTAGTTTTCTTTTGTTAAGTGTAAGAATCCATTTCATGTTAAAAAAAATATTTTTTTAATTGAGTCCTTAAATTCATCACTATTTGATTCAATTATCATTAATATATTTTAGTAAATAATAGATTTCTCAAAGGGCAATTGATTTGATAGTGTTACGTTGAAAACGTGGTCGCCGGAATATGTGTTTGGTATTGTATGTCTTATATTTAAGAAAAAACCGACAAATAACCGAAAAAACCGAAAAACCGACAAAACCCGACATAAACCGAATCGAGAAAAAACCGACTTAATTGGTTTGGTTTGGTTATAATATTTGAAAAACTGACTTACTTGGTTTGGTTTCTTTTTAGGGAAAAACCGATCCAAACGGAACCATGAACACCCTTATAGGCAACTTAGTGTCGGGGAGAGCGGATCTTCCGTCATTTGAACTTGGGCAATTGAATTTGTGGATTTGGGGATGAAATATCATGCGCCGTTGTCACGACCCGAAATTCCAGGGTGTCGCGATGGCGCCTACTTGTGGAACCTAGGCAGCATGAATCTTTGAAAATATTACATCTTTCGTTTTATACATGTTTAAACAATTAAATTAATAATGGGATAAGCATTTAAATGACAGCGGAAAATAAAATTTTGCGGAAGTCTTAGATAAATAGAAAATCAAAGTGTATAAAAACCAATACATGTCTCTACCCAACACCTGGTGTCACAACGTATACGGACTATCTAGGAGTGCTACATACAAGTGTCTGAAACAAAGGAATAAAATCTGTCTCGGGTACAAAAGGAAACATTGCATCAAAATAGATAGAAGAGATGCTGGGCCTGCGTACGCCTGCAGAACTACCTCGGGATCTCGTGGACTGAAGGCTGGCTCCCGAACTACTACTGCGCACCATATGCTACTCCGGTATCTGCATATAAGTGCAGAGTGTAGCATCAGCACAACCGACCCCATGTGCTGGTAAGTGTCCGGCCTAACCCCGACGAGGTAGTGACGAGGCTAGGACCAGACTCCAGATAAACCTGTGCAATTATATAATATATGGCGGAAAAGTAAACAGGTAATAAGCAGTAAAAAGGGAGGGGGTACATGCTTCGGGGAAACAATTCAACTTAGCAGAAACCAAATAAATATGAAAGAACAGTACAGTATCCAAAACAATGTAATAGTACGACTATTGCGGCGCGCAACCCGATCCTTTATCATTTACACTGTTGCGGCGTGCAACCCGATCCATATTTATATATATAGTTGTTGCGGCGTGCAACCCGATCAAATATAATAATTATTGCGACGTGCAACCCGATCCATATTTATATATATAGTTGTTGCGGCGTGCAACCCGATCAAATATAATAATTATTGCAGCGTGCAACCCGATCCAATATAATATTTGTTGCGGCGTGCAACCCGATCCAATATATATTAACTGTTGCGGCGTGCAACCCGATCCACATATACATATATATATATATATATATATATATATATAAAAGTGTTGCGGCGCGTAACCGTTCCAAATATACAGCTCACAGTAATCATAACAACAATCCCGGCAAGGGATTAACCATAAGTTGCTCTATCCCGGCAAGGGAACTCGACAGTACAAGTATATACGTCCCGGCAAGGGAGAATCAGCTATAACCAATCTCAATTTAACTTCTAATCATCTCTATTATCACCATTTCTAACCCATAATTAACTTCTACGAAAATAAACTAAGCTTTTGCTCAATACCATGGATTTACTCACTATTGCAACCATGGTATTATTTGAGAATACAACAAGTATTAATTTTAAGACTCACGGCCATGCTCGACACCAACGTATAGATACTCGTCACCATGCCTATACGTCGTACTCAACAAGAAACACATAGAAAATATGCCTCAACTCCTAATCCCTCAAGCTAAGGTTAGACCGAACACTTACCTCAAACTTCCACGGCCAATTCAATCCTCAATTACCTCTTTTCCTCTCGAATTTGGCTCCAAATCAATTGTATCTATACATAAATGACTTCATAACATCAATAAATGCTAAACAATGCGAATTCAATGCCTAATTATAGCTTTCCAATCATTCTTCCCAAAAACCCAAAAACCCAAAAATCGACCCCGGGCCCGCTTGGTCAAAACACGAGGTTCGGAACAAAATCAAATCACTCATTCACCCACGAGCCCAAATATATAATTATTTCCAGAGAATTGGACCCCAAAACGAGGTCTAAATCACAATTAATCTAAAAGCCCTAACTCTACCCAAATTCCTAATTTTCTACCCTTAATCACATGTTTTAGGCCTATAAATTCAATAGATGTTGATGAAAATGGAAGAAAACGAGTTAAAAATTACTTACCCAATAAGTTTTGGTGAAAAAGCGCTTCAAGGATCGCCTAGGGGCTTTGGAGAAGAAGAAGTTTTGTAAAATTTTGAGAAAATCTGTAAGTGTTCTGTTTTGGGTTTTTTAAAATCACTGGGCGATTTATTTTCTGCTTTAGCATTAATTGATGTTATTAAGTCGATTATGTATAAATACGATTGATTTGGAGCCAAATTCGAAAGGGAAAGCGGTGTTTGAGGCGTGAGTTGGCCATGGAAGTTCGAGGTAAGTGTTCGGTCTAACCTTAGCTTGAGGGATTAGGAGTTGTGTCTTATTTGCTAATTGCTTCTTGTTGAGTACGACATATAGGCATGGTGACGAGTATGTCATGACCCAAAATCCACTAAGGGTCGTGATGGCGCCGGACACCGCTGTCAGGCAAGCCAACCAAAATACTTAACTAAATTCTCATTTTAAATATTTCCAAAATCACTTCTTTTATACGGTTAGACAACACATAGTAAATTTCACTAAATAAGAAATGAAACATTTAACAACTTTTTAAAAATTCTGAATAATCCTATAGACATCCCCAGAACCCGGTGTCACAAGTGCATGAGCTATTTCTTAGAAACAATACAATACAGCATCTGTCCGGAATACGAATTGGACAGAAAGTAAATACAATACACTGGAAGAGACTATACTAGCTGCGGGTCACCTCGAGTAATGCAGCTCACCTAGTCCCTGTATCATCCATGCTGCTACGCCCAGTAGGCCACTAGAAGTAAATGTGCATGTGCAATAAAAATGCACAACTAGAGTAGCATGAGTACGAAAACAACGTGTACTGAGTAAGTATCCCGTCTAATCTTGAAGAAGTAGAGACGAGAAATCGACTTCGACACTTACTAGGGGTCTAATAATGTGATTTCAACAATACATTAAATCGTGGATTATAAACATGATTCTAATTCAACAGAATGAAGCAAGTAAACAATTCTTTCTTTTATAGGAAATTTCCAAATTTCTTTTAAGTCCTTTATACAAATATTCTCAAGCCAGGAAGAGGCAATAACAACTTTAATAAGTTCAAGGCAAGCAATACAAGCATGCGCAACTCATGTCGAGGTCGTACGGCCCGATCCAACATAAATGTAAATGTGCACTGCCGAGGGTCGAACAGCGCGAACCATAGATGCATCTATTACCCTGCCGCGAACCATACATGCGACGCGATCAAATTTAAATAAACAATTATCCTGCTCGAGAACTTTACATGCGACGCAGGTACATATAGAAATACATGCTCAAACAGCAAATTAAGAATTTATCAGGTTACATTTATCCAAATAAAAGCCAATTCTCTTTTATGATTTAAGAAAATGAAGTTTAATCCTCTCAGATATTTATTTACCAATTCGATAGAATTTAAGAAATTCAACTGTCAATAAGATCACAGATATTCCAAGTATTGCATGCTTTTGGGTCCTAGACTACCCGGACTTACACATATTAGTAGCTACGCACGGACTCTCGTCACCTCATGCGTACGTAGCCCCCACAAATAGGAGCACATAATCAATTATTTCACCTATGAGGACAATTCCCTCTTACAAGGTTAGAAAGGAGACTCACCTTGCTCCGAAGATCCATAACCGGCATTCCACGCCCTTCCGAAGACTCGAATCGATGCTAAACGCTCAAAATCTAGCCAATAATTATGTAAATACATTAATATATGTTAAATTACTCATTACAATCCAATTCATAATAATTCCTAACCCCGATCGAAAAGTCAATAAAAATCACCCTCAGGCCCACGTGCCCGGACTCTGAAAATTATTGAAAATAAATATTGCACATAACTCATTTGGTCTATATGCAGAAATTCATCCAATTTCGTCCATGAATCGACCCTCAAATCAAGGATTTACCATTTTTCAATTTTGGGGCTCAAAATCCCAATTTCTACAATCCAAACACGGATAAAAATAGAAATCAACAGAAATAATCATGGAGAAACATCAAAATAAAGGTCAGATATTTACCCCTTTGTTGAGACAAGAACAACGCCACGAAAATCACCTCAAACGGAACTCTAGAACTCAAGATATGCCCATAATACTAAAATCCTCGGTTTAAAACACTGTCCAGGCGATATTTCTTCACCGCCTTCGCGGGAGACGTTTGCGTTCGCGAAGGGAAATTTTTTGCATTGACCGATCAACCCAAAAATCCTTCTTCGCGTTCGCGGAACCTCTCTCGCGTTCGCGAAGAACAAATCTTCACACCAGAAACCAGCAACTTTTTTCGATACGGAAATGAGCATAACTCCCTCATACGATGTCCAAATTCGACGATTCTTTTTGCTATGGATCCGTAATTACAATACGGATCTAATGGTACAACAAAAACTTAATTTGGATGTCATTTGCTTAATATGGTACCCTTTATGTCCAAAGAAACGATGTTGAAATATCAAATAAGAGCGCGATACAACCCGAAACACACCCGAGGCCCCCGGGACCCGAACCAATCATACCAACCAGTCCCAAAACACATTATGGACTTGCTCGAGGCCTCAAATCATATCAAACAACGCTAAAACCATGAATCGACCTCCAATCCAAGCTTTATAAACTTTAGAATTTCAAATTTCTACTTTCGATATTTAAACCTATCAAATCACGTCCGATTGACTTAAAATTTTGCACACAAGTCATGTTCAACATTACTGACCTACTCCAACTTTCAGAATCGGATTCTGACCCCGATATAAAAAAAAAGTCCACTTCCGATCAGACTTCTCAAAAATCTTCAAATTTCTGCCTTTAGCCAAATGACTCCAAAATGACCCACGGACCTCCAAATTCACTTCTGATAGCGCTCCCAACTCCAGAATCACCATACAGAGCTACTCTCAGACTCGGAATCCCAAACGGACATCGATAACAGTGAAATGCTCTTCAACCCAAACTTATGAAATTTCTTCCAAAATGCTAACTTCCACAATAGGCGCCAAAATGCTCCCGGGTTATCCAAAACCCGATCCGAGCATACGCCCAAGTCCGAAATCGCCATATGAACCTGCTGGAACCTTCGAATCCCGATTCCGATGTCGTTTACTCGATATTATGATCTTAGCTAATTCTTTCAACTTAAGGCTTCTGAAATGAGAATTTTCTTTCCAAATCAACTCCGAACTTCCCGAAGTTTAATTCCGACCACGCGTACAAGTCACAATACCTGAAATGAAGCTGCTCATGGCCTTAAACTGCTGAACGGCGCGCTAGAGCTCAAAACGACATGTCGGGTCGTCACACTCTCTCCCACTTAAACATACGTTCGTGCTCTAACGTGCTAAGAACTGTGTTGTGGTTGCTCGAAATCACTGTTTAACACCTCGAACACCTACCGTGCTACCACAACTCAGCTGGGCACCCTAGCTGGATCAATCTGAAGATATCCTTTTTCACTTAAGCAAATAAGCCTTAGAGCCCAATTCCAACATCCAGAATTCTCTGCCAGGCCTATTCCAACATACGCTCACTGCATCAATAACTGCACGCAACACCAAAACATGATTGTGTACCTTAGTTGAATTCACACTTGCACCACTTTACTCATAGGACCACAATAACATTCTCCGATCAAATACTTCGAAATTCCACGAATTTGATGCTCCCATTGCACCTCATGACCTACATAGGTCTTGCTCTAACTCTTACAATACCGCCACGACGGAAGAGATGTGTAGAAATTCATAACCTACTACCGCATTCAACAAATCATTGGGTCTATACTCCTGACAAGAACCCTCGCCTCATTCTGAACCAAAGAATGGTCTTTGCTCTTTAATATACTTCATATAATCAGATTGCACTAATCCTAAATCCAATGATCTCGTCTCACCCAGTACGAACTGCTCATGCAATAAGCTACCCCGGACATGATCAAAAGTCTCATATGATGCCATAATGTGCTAATAGGCTACCAATTCGAACGCGATACAAGGAAAACGAACTCTAAAAAAGGAAATCCAATTGCCCCGCTCGCGAATCATACATGCGACGTGGTCAACATAATTGAACTGACACCCCGTTCGTGAATCATACATGCGACGCGGGCACACAGCTAATATGAGTCTTCCTCAGAAAGATAGGAAACAAAACACATAAAACAGATATAGGGAACTGTACTCAACATCATACTGTTGCGGCGCGCAACCTGCTCCAAACAACATACCCATGGCGGCGTGCCACCCGATCCACACATAAAATTTGTATAATGAGGTGCCCACCGAGCTAGATTGCTCATTACAACAAGATATCGAATATCGGTCACAAGAACTCTAAGTGCATAATACCATCCCTGGGGAGACAGATAGCGCCATAAGCTACAAAACTCAAGCACAACTGAAGCGTGATATATGATCTGAATCTCAAGAGCCATCCTGCTCATATAACACCATCGCTACGCGGAACCTTAACACATAAGAAATATATCAGGACGTTTCGCAACTCACACAGCACAATATAACATTTCATGAAATAGACGACGACGAGATAACACCCAACGTCCGAATACTCCTCCATAAGGAGAGCTATGCTGAAATGAGCACATCCGGCCTGACATAGAGCCCATATTCGTATTTTAATATATTCACAGACCTCAAGTTGATTCTGATCGTGCCGAACTAGGCCAATAATCTTTCTTGGGTCCATAATAACCCCCTTTTCCCCATAACACACAAGAACAACCATCATAACCGGAGCAATCCTCCACAGTCCACAACCCAATAAACTGAGTGCCCTCCAGGCACCAATTCTCAATTTAACGATATCACCACAATCTCCATACTTGGCTTAACTCTTTAATCAATCATGTGGCTACATGCCACACTTACACAACCCTCCCGTGGGCATGCTCCCACAGCCTTCCATAACAGATAACATGTCTGCACATCCAAACCACCGACCGTACTCACGCTGAAAAGCGATCAAGGATCCTTAACCAGGATGCAAAGCCATTTCATAAAACACCGATCTCAGGTGACGCTGAAGATAATATCATCTTCCTTTAAACATTGAAACTCCTTTCCTGCTCATCCGAGCTCGTAACATCCTTGCCAACACCGAACTGCAACCTTGATCCTTACTTCGAATTCCATACCACTCTCTTCACCCAACATGCCAATATGCGATAGTACAAGGATTTTATCATAACTCCTGAACCACTATTAGGGTAAACACTTCATCACATAGAAACTTTTTACTTAACACATTCCAAGAGAACCATAGCTACACGCGAGAGAATTCTCATAACCGTAGAACATTCAAATCCTCAAGTAGTGGTCTAAACCACCATAACCCTTCCGGGATCCGCCTACACATAACAAGGCCATAATACTTGAATACTTCCAATAAAATCAATTACGGCGGCCGTCAAGCCTCGCACATACCGCTACAAGTCATATGCATAACTTAATCACGCTGAAGGAACTTATCACCACCACCATTATGCCAATTCAACCATGGCTAATCAATCTATCTTCCTCCAATTTATCCTTGATTGCCTTAGAAATGATAACTCTATTCAACACATCACACACTCCACCCGCACTCATCTCGAGTGACCGTGAATCACGAGACCATGCTGTCTCAAATTCCACAAACCATTTCAGACCTCCCAATCGCCACACTGCAAGTCAAAACATCATAGAACATTCTGGACACCTTCTCATAAGCTGCTACAAATCTTGATTCTCAATTGTACCTATAAGCTCAAAATTATTAGGCACCACACCTTACCCCTTTGAATCCACCAGGACTGTTGTTGAGAGCCACCCGCTCTAACTTGGCCCGAGTATAATCAACTCCATGATTCCTCTAGCCCAAGCATACCTTCTCGACGGAGTACCCGACAGAACCACTTCCCTTGAAACCCACACTTATACGAGGCATAAATCCCGAATCTTCCCAAAGCATGAACATGAGCCAATAAGGCCAACTATAGCACACATTTATCAATTCCCTTGCTTAAATTACCACTTATGTTCTCTTCCCGCTGCTGAAATATCCCATCAATATGCTAATAACCAGAAACCTCGCAAGAAGACGACCATACAACCCAACCGCAGGCGGTGGGACTCTCCCACTTAGCTTGAAGCCACTATTACACAACTCTGAATTTCACCAGGACTCCTTATCTCTTATTGACATAACCATGCGCGACCGACCGCAAAAATTCTAGGAATCTTTCTCTAAAATCCCCTTTTTATACTCTAACTCATCAACCACATTCGCACCACCGATCTCTTTGCGGTATAACCATCAGAATTCTTCGCAGAAGCTTCGTCAACCACGCGACCGCTAACCTGCTCACAGGGAATAACCCACCTGAGCCCGAGCTCACTCTCTAGCTGTGCAAGTCCATTCACCCCCCGTGGACATCAATTAAATGCGCGGCAACATCCTTCAAATTCAAAGTTAGGTTGTATCCTCCTTCATTTCAAGTAGCTCCTTTCCGTCATATCAAAATCTCCCGCCGAAATAGCCAATATTTCAAATTAAGTCTGTAGACCCAGTCACCGAATCCACATACTGCTCTGCCGCTCTCCCACTTTGGGCAGACTCACTTCTTTAAGAAACTACTCGACCTCCACTTCTTACACCTGGCCTTCTGGAGGTTTAACCCCCACATGATACTTCCCCCACGTCCTTCCTCATCCTTTGCCGCTCAGCTAATGCCTTAGATCGAAATCTATCTTGGTAGCATTTGAACCAATAGACCGCTACTCACTTTTAAACCTTTCCGAATGTCAACTTTCTCGAGTCATCAATAATAGGAATATACATCAAATCCTGAACCATCGCACCTCGCGATCTTTGACAGCCATTTCTCCAATTATATTTTTTTACAATATCTAGCCCTAAAAGTGAATTGCAGAAGACTATAACGCCAGCGAACTTAGTACATTCAACAAAGACAACGACGCCTTATCACAGATGAAAAAATTCCGCCATGCTTGCAACACCAAGCCTCGCTACTACATCAACCCCAAATCTGAACATTCTTAGCCCGAGTGCTTTTCTCCCCGCCGGGAATAAAATACCAAATCTCTAAATCATGCACTGAGTAAACCTCCCCTCAAGTCATTCACTGCCCCATCACGTAGGTAAGCATCCTGCCATCGTATCAATACTGCGAGACAATCATTCATAAATATCATGGCAACTGGTGCCTAGCCTCAGAGCTCTCGGAAGTACGACTACTGAGCTGAAACGACAAAATATCATTCCACAAAGCGATGTCAATAGTCATGTCAACTATACCGGGAGAAACATCCCGCACCATATCTATAGTACCATTACAATCCTTCAATTCTCGATTTATAACCAGCGGTTCGCGTCACGTAAGATTGAGTAGGAAGGAAACAAGGGCATAAACCTCAAGGAATCAAATCGCACGATAAGGAATCAAGAAGGGAAGTGCTCCTAACAGCCCTGTAGCCTCCCGAAGATAAGTACAGACGTCTCCGTACCGGTCCGCGAGACTCTACTAGACTTGCTCATGACTCATGAGACCTAAGGTTACCTAGTGCTCTGATACCATGTTGTCACGATCCAAAATCCACTAAGGGTCGTGATGGCGTCGGACACCGCTATCAGGCAAGCCAACCAAAATACTTAACTAAATTCTCGTTTTAAATATTTCCAAAATCACTTCTTTTATACGGTTAGACAACACATAGTAAATTCCACTAAATAAGAAATGAAACATTCAAAAACTTTTTAAGAATTCTGAATAATCCCATAGACATCCCCAGAACCTAGTGTCACAAGTGCATGAGCTATTTCTAAGAAACAATACAATACAGCATCCGTCCGGAATAAGAATTGGACAGAAAGTAAATACAATACACTGGAAGAGACTATACTAGCTGCGGATCGCCTCGAGTAATGCAGCTCACCTAGTCCCTGTATCATCCATGCTGCTACGCCCAGTAAGCCACTAGAAGTACATGTGCCTGTGCAACAAAAATGCACAGCAAGAGTAGCATGAGTACGAAAAGAACGTGTACTCAGTAAGTATCCCGTCTAATCTCGAAGAAGTAGAGACGAGAGGTCGACTTCGACACTTACTAGGGGTCCAATAATGTGATATCAATAATACATTAAATCGTGGATATTTATAAACATGATTGTAATTCAACGGAATGAAGCAAGTAAAAAATTCTTTCTTTTATAGGAAATTTCCAAATTTCTTTAAGTCCTTTATACAGATATTCTCAAGCTAGGAAGAGGCAATAACAACTTTAATAAGTTCAAGGCAAGCAATATAAGCATGCGCAACTCATGCCGAGGTCGTACGGCCCGATCCAACATAAATGTAAAATGTGCACTGCCGAGGGTCGAACGGTGCGAAACATAGATGCATCTATTACCCGGCTCGCGAACCATACATGCGACGCGGTCAAATTTAAATAAACAATCATCCTGCTCGCGAACCTCATGCGTACGTAGCCCCCACAAATAGGAGCACATAATCAATTATTTCACCTATGAGGATAATTCCCTCTTACAAGGTTAGGAAGGAGACTCACCTCGCTCCGAAGATCTATAATCGGCATTCCACGCCCTTCTGAAGACTCGAATCGATGCTAAACGCTCAAAAGCTATCCAATAATTATGTAAATCATTAATATATGTTCAATTACTCATTACAATCCAATTCATAACAATTCCTAACCCCGATCGAAAAGTCGACAAAAATCACCCTCGGGCCCACGTGCCCGGATTCTGAAAATTATTGAAATAAATATTGCCCATAACTCATTTCGTCTATACCCAGAAATTCATCCAATTTCATCCATGAATCGACCCTCAAATCAAGGATTTACTATTTTTCAATTTTGGGGCTCAAAATCCCAATTTCTACAATCCAAACACGGATAAAAATAAAAACCAACAGAAATAATCATGGAGAAGCATCAAAATAAAGGTCATATATTTACCCCTTTGTTGAGACGAGAACAACGCCACGAAAATCACCTCAAACGGAGCTCTAGAACTCATGATATGCCCAAAATACTAAAATTCTCGGTTTAAAACAATATCCAGGCGATATTTCTTCATCGCCTTCGCGGGAGATGTTCGCGTTCGGAAGGGCAATTTTTTGCATTGAACGGTCAACCCAAAAATCCTTCTTCGCGTTCGTGGAACCTCTCTCGCGTTCGCGAAAAACAAATCTTCACACCAGAAACCAGCAATTTTTTTCGATACGGAAATGAGCATAACTCCCTCATACGATGTCCAAATTCGACGATTCTTTTTTATATGGATCCGTAATTACGATGCGGATCTAATGGTACCATAAGAACTTAACTTGGAGCTCATTTGATTAATATGGTACCCTTTATGTCCAAAGAAACGATGTTGAAACATCAAATAAGAGCGCGATACAACCCGAAACACACGAGGTCCCCGGGACCCGAACCAATCATACCAACCAGTCCCGAAACACATTATGGACTTGCTCGAGGCCTCAAATCATATCAAACAACGCTAAAACAACGAATCAACCTCCAATCCAAGCTTTATGAACTTTAGAATTTCAAACTTCTACTTTCGATGTTTAAACCTATCAAATCACGTCCGATTGACTTCAAATTTTGCACACAAGTCATGTTCAACATTACGGACCTACTCCAACTTTCAGAATCGGATTCCGACCCTGATATAAAAAAGTCCACTTCCGGTCAAACTTCTCAAAAATCTTCAAATTTCTTCCTTTAGCCAAATGACTCCAAAATGACCCACGGACCTCCGAATTCACTTCCGATCGCGCTCCCAACTCCAGAATCACCATACAAAGCTACTCTCAGACTCGGAATCCCAAGCGGACATCGATAACACTGAAATGCTCTTCAACCCAAACTTATGAAATTTCTTCCAAAATGCTAACTTCCACAATAGGCGCCAAAACGCTCCCGGGCTATCCAAAACCCGATCCGGGCATACGCTCAAGTCCGAAATCGGCATACGAACCTGCTGGAACCTTCAAATCACAATTCCGATGTCTTTTACTCCAAATTCCGATCTTAGCTAATTCTTTCAACTTAAGGCTTCTGAAATGAGAATTTTCTTTCCAAATCAACTCTGAACTTCCCGAAATTCAATTCCGACCACGCGTACAAGTCACAATACCTGAAATGAAGCTGCTCATGGCCTCAAACTGCAGAACGGTGCACTAGAGCTCAAAACAACATGTCGGGTCGTTACAAAGTATCTATACGTCGTTGTCAAGAATGACCGTGTGTCCTAAATGGCAATTTATTGTGTTCTTAAATGATACTACGGATGCTTAAGTTGATGAATCTCGATATTGAGCAAGGCTTTAGATTGTTTTCATGGAAATTATTTATGATTGAGTATTGGTGTTAGCTGAGGTAGTTTGATGTTGGAACGAGATTGGTTATAGCTGCTTCTCCCTTGTCGGGATGTATTTAATTATACTGTCGATTTTCCTTGTGTAGTTCGTTATTGATCCCTTACCGGGACTCTTGTTATGATTGTTGTTGACTGTATATTTGGATCGGGTTGCGCGCCGCAACAGTGATATAAATGGATCGGGTTGCACGCCGCAACTATAATATAATGGATCGGGTTGCACGCCGCAACAATGATATAAATGGATCGGGTTGCACGCCGCAACAGTGATAAACGATAGGGATCGGGTTGCGCGCTGCAACAATGTTATTATGGCTTTGATATAGATCTTAAGTTGTGCTTTTATATTTCTCTTAAATTACTACTGGATTTGATATTTCCCCCGCAGCATTTACCCTCTCCCATCTATATTTGTTTATTCCTGTTTGTTTTGGCACTGTATATTATATAACTGCATAGGTTTATCTGGAGTCTGGTCCTAGCCTCGTCACTACTTCGTCGGGGTTAGGCCAAACACTTACCCGCACATGGGGTCGGTTGTGCTCATACTACACTCTGCAATATGTGCAGATCCCGGAGCAGCTTTTAGACAGTAGCACTTGTGCAGGCTGCCTTCAGTCCAGCTAGAGATCCCGAGGTAGTCCTGCAGGCGTCCGCAGGCCCAGCGTTCTCTTCTATCTTTTATTTTGTTCTGTTTCACTTGTTTCCGAGACAGACTGTATTTCCTTTTTCAGACACTTGTATGTAGTACTCATAGAAAGTCCGTGATTTTGTGACATCAGATTCCGGGTAGAGGAGTATATTGGCATTGTAGTACAGGTTTTGGTTATTTTTATCTGTTAAGTCTTCCGCTTATTCTGTTTATCGTTAATATTCAATGCTGATTACTTGTTAATCTAAGTTGCTAAAAAGGGTTAAAATATAAGAGTTAAGTGATTTCTATATTTCGCGGCTTGCCTAGCTTCTACGAGCAGGCGCCATCACGACTCCCGAGGGTGAGAAATCCAGGTCGTGACACTAAATTATTTGGGAATTATCCAGTATAATCCCCAGGAAAATCCCCATGCAATCCACACTTTTCTTGTAGTGATTTAAGTTATTTGGATTGTATGTAAATAATTTTAAAATTTACACTTTCTCAGTAAATATAGATAATCATTGAATATTAACTACATGGAAAAAATTAACCATTTTTTCTATTTTTCTTTTTTGATACCATTCTTGCCGGTGTCGTTGGATCCTAAATATAGTCAGGAAGCAAAATAATAACTCATATTTATGGCAAAACAATCAAATGTTGAGACAATGAATTACTCTTTGGATAAGACTTCAACTCTTTTACTACTACTTGTACTCTTATTTGGTGTGTTAATATCTCTTAAAAATTTTCTTTCTTAAAATTTCAGTTTCTAAAACATTATTTTTCAATAATAATTATTTTTATAATAATATAATTGAAAATATTATTCTTAATTCAAAACTCATTTTACTTGGCTATCTAAAAATGTAAAAAATTCTTTAGCTAGTGAATTCTTTTTACTCCATTTTGATATTTGACATTAACCATGTTAAATATCTGAGTTATTTGAATTATATGTAAATAACCTTAACATTAAACCTTCTAAATAATTATAGATAATCGCCAGATATTAATTAAGAAAAAATACATGAAAAAAGACTAACATTTTCTCAATTTTCATAGTGATATTTTATTTTTGCACTATTCTCATAGGTGTCATTGGAACCTAAAAATAGCCACAAAGTGAAATAATAACTCATATTTATGGCAAAGCACAAAGGTTGAAACGATATAAACAATTCTTTGATTACGACGTGACTCTTATACTACGACTTGAACTCTTATTTGGTATGATTTTATCTTTCAAAAAGATTTCTATTTTGAAATTTCAATTTCTAAAACTTTATATATATTATAATAATGATTATCTTTATAATGATGCAAGTGAAGATATTATCCTTAATTTAAAATTTACTTTAGTCGGCTATCTAAAAATTTAAATGATTCTTTGGCCGGATTTATTTCAGTATGACTCCATTTTAAGTTTATCGATATATCTAGCCCCAGAATTTGAATTTTCAATACCCTATATATACAAAAAATTTGTTCTTCGAATCATTAAATGTTAAATTAGTTGGTTATTATTATAAAATATTGCATATATTGTCTTAAAATTGTCAAGTAGTTTATTTTTTGACACCTTACTTGGCTTAACCTCAATGCAAACTACTCAAATTGCATTCCAATTCAAATTGGAATACCATATCAGTTTGTCAGTAATAGTGATTTCTTAAAAACGACACATAATGTAAATTAAAAAAAATATTTGAAGATATCATTATCTTATAATCTATGTATTTGATAATTTGAGTTGAAAAAAATATATTTGAATTGATGAGATTAACATTCAAATTTTTTATACTCTACAAAGATGAAACAACAACAACAACAACCCAGTATAATCCCACAAGTGGGGTCTGGGGAGGGTAATATGTACGCAGACCTTACCCTACCCCGAGGGGCAGAGAGACTGTTTCCAGGAGACCCTCGGCTCAAGAAGGCAACAAGAGACGATATATTAGTACTATCAATACACTCATAATAAAATAACATAAAATAACATAAAATCCATAACATAACATAAAATACCATAAAATAACAAAATAACAGCAATATAAGAAATATAGGAAATACGAAAAGGATGTAAAGTATACTAATAACCAACAGATAAAGCCCATCATCAGTAGCTGATCAGTGGCATCCTAAGACTAACTCCTAACTGGCTAGTCTCACACTAGTGCGCTGTAGAAATATTCACAATTTTCCCCTAACCTACGACCTTAATGCTCGACCTCCACAATTCCCTGTTAAGGGCCATGTCCTCAGTAATCCTAAGTCGCGCCATTTCCTGCCTGATCACCTCTCCCCAATACTTCTTAGGTCTCCCTCTACCTCTCCTCGTTCCCACCACAGCCAGTCGCTCACACCTCCTCACCGGTGCATCAGTGCTCCTCCTCTGAATGTGCCCGACCCATCTGAGTCTTGCTTCCCGCATCTTGTCCTCCATAGGGGCCACACCCACCTTCTCTCGAATATCTTCATTGCTAATCTTATCCATCCTTGTATGCCCGCAAATCCACCTCAACATCCTTATCTCTGCAACTTTCATCTTCTGGATGTGTGAGTTCTTAACCGGCCAACACTCGGTCCCATACAACATGGCAGGCCTAACCACTGCTCTATAAAATTTACCTTTCAGTAACGGTGGCACTTTCTTGTCACACAGGACTCCCGTCGCTAACCTCCACTTCATCCACCCCACCCTATATGGTGTGTGACATCCTCGTCGATCTCCCCGGTCCCCTGAATAACTGACCCAAGGTACTTGAAACTACCCCTCTTAGGGATGACTTGAGAGTCAAGCCTCACTTCCACTCCCGCTTCCGTCGGCTCGGCCCCAAATTTGCACTCGAGGTATTCCGTCTTCGTCTTGCTCAACCTAAAACCTTTTGACTCAAGGGCATGTCTCCAAACCTCTAGCCTCTCGTTGACACCGCGTCGTGTCTCGTCAATTAGGACTATGTCATCAGCAAATAGCATGCACCATGGCACCTCCCCTTGAATATGATGCGTTATGGCATCCATCACCAGGGCAAATAGGAAAGGGCTGAACGCAGACCCTTGGTGCAACCCCGTAACAATCAAAAAATGCTCAGAGTCGCCTCCTACTGTCCTAACCCGAGTCTTAGCTCAATCATACATGTCTACAAAGATGAAACATAAGAAGAAATTTGTTGTCATCTTTTGTGATGACTCAAAAGGTCATCACTTGGTTTTAAATTGAATTCTGTGTTTCGAGGCCTTAAAAACCTCTCTTAGCCTCTCCTCAATTTGCGTGCGTAGTCCGGACGCGTAGCCGGAAAGCTTAAATGAGAAAATCTGTGAAAAATGATAAATTTAACTATAAAATAAATTAATTTGACTTCGGTCAATGGTTTGGGTAAACGGACCCGGACCCGTGATATGACGGTCCCGGAGGGTCCGTAGGAAAATATGGGACTTGGACGTATGCCCGGAATCGGATTCCGAGGTCCCAAGCCCGAGAAATGAATTCTTGAAGAAAATTATTTTCTGAAATTGTTTAAAGGATTTGGAAATGCATTGATCAGAACATGTTGGTATCGGGCCCGTATTTTGGTTCCGGCGCCCGGTACAGGTCATATATGTGGTTTAAGATAATCCTGTGAAGTTTGGTAAGAAACGGAATCCGTTTGACGTGATTCGGACCTAAAATAGAAAATTTGATGTTTTAAGAAGTTTGAAAGAATTCATGGATTTTGAGGTTTAATTCGATGTAGGATGTAAGGCCCCGTGAATTTTTCTACTCAAAACCTGAATCTCGTAGTGCCAGGTTAGGATCAATTGCTAGAAACTCATAAAGAATTCTTCGCGGCGAGCTTGCGAGCCACGGTTCGGACCCTTAGAGCTGATCTATGCATTTAAAAATCAAGAACCAAAGCTTCCCGGAAGAGTGCAAAAATGCGGTCCAGAATGCGGTCGCATACCAGGTATGCGGACCGCATATCTGCAGCAAAGTGAGTCAGTGGGTTAGCTAAGTTGAGGTTAAGAATGCGGTCCATTATGCGATCGCATAACCGATATGCGGACCGCATAATCGTCGCATAAATTCCTTGGGATTTTGTGAAGGTCAGCTCTGCGGTGCATTATGCGACCGCATAACGGGTATGCGGACCGCATTTCCGTCGCATACCCAAACAAAATGTTCAGGTTTTGGGAGCCTTTTGCGGTCCAATATGCGGCCTGCATTTCCACTTTGCGATCGCAGATCCGACTCGGGGCTCCAATTTTCTAAATTTTAAACCCGACCCCCAATCGTTATATTCGGTATAGCAGCTTATTCTGTGGACATTTCTCAACATTCCTAGAGTGAGAGAGAGGGGTTTAAGAGAGGGAAGGTACTCCCCATCAAATTACTCCATAGAATCTTGCTAAATCCTTGAAGATAATCAAGTGAGGTCTCCTATATCTTCATCCCAAGAGGTAAGACTCCATCGCCTCAGCTTATATTTGTATACTTAGCTATATGGGGTCATTAGGGAAGTAACTCATGGGTATAAAAATGAATCTATGCATACCACACCATAGAATATTGGAATGTAGTAAACTAAAAAGATGGCAATTGGGGGTATAGAATGATAGAAATTCCTCTCAAAAGGGCCTAAGATCATAATGCACCTCAAGTGTTCGATATTATGCTTGAACCAAGCTAGAATCTCAACCTCGTCTCTAATTTCCGGTTTAATTTGTAATTCTTGCATCATAGATCAAAGTGATAAGAATTCCAGAATTTGTAAAGAGTAAGGAAAGCTATATTGAGGTATGCATGGCTAAAAACCCCTTTTATTAGAAATTGAGCTCCGTTGACGTTTATGAAGGTGTGGTAAGATTTGAATTGGTTGGTGTACTGATTATTGTTTCACATTGATTGATTTGCAATTTATATACACATACACATGAAAGATGTGTTTCAATGTGAGTAATGTACTATTCTTGATATCTAACGAAGTATGAAGTGTACAATCATGTGTTGAAATGCTTGGGCTATAAGCCAAATATCATAACTGAGAATTTTCATGCAAACTATGTGGACACTTACATGTGCTTGCAACTTGAATTACTTTTGTATGTGCCTATGATCACAACTTGAAAGGTGAATATTGAAAGGGAAAATGATGTGATAAGTGTGGCCCAAAGTGCCCATGAATTGATAATTGAATTGATACATGAAAGAGAATTGATTCAAGTGAGATGATTAATGAGAAAGAAACCACGCCTAGGTAAGGCGGCCTAGCCGATCAGGCCGTGATCGAACACCATGCTGCACACATGGTGGTGATGTGCTGATATTGAATTCCGGACAAGGGAATGAAATAGTGATTGAGATATATGCCTCCCATGAGGCAACCTAGCCGGTCAGGTCGTGATCGGGCTCTGCTCAAGATAGCGGTGGTATTGAGAACAGTGATGAACGTATGAAAGAAATGCCCCAAACTAAGTTATGGAAATTATGTGAAAGATTCTATGATTTGCATATTTGATTCACTCATGTGATTTACTTGTCATTGCTTGGTAGTTCTTTCTAGTAAAATGGTGTTTAGTTATACATACTAGTACTATTCCATGGTACTAACGTCCCTTTTGCCAGGGGCGCTACATTTTTAAATGAATGTAGGTGGCTCCATAGTGGATAGTGCCGATCGTGTGTAGCGGAGCATCCTCCTTCCCAAAGATCTTGGTGAGCCCCTTTCTCCTTCAAGGGGATATATTGCACATCTTCTTATTTTGGGCTTTCACTTTGGAGGTATAGCCGGGGCCTTGTTGCCGGCATTGTCACATTTATCTTTTGTATCCTTAGAGGATCCGTAGACATATATGTGGGTCATGTGTGGGTGTTGAATGGGTGTGCTATCCATGTTGTAAATCTAAACTTATGTTGCTTATGAATTGTAACTTTATGGGAACCTTGGAAACTAACTTATCTACAGTTTAATGTTGTGATCTAAAATGAACTAAAACTGTTGAATATACTATCTTCCTTTGTTGAATAAATGAAAGCATGGCCCCCTTTATTCGTATTGAGTTGGGTAGGTGGTGTTTGGTAAGGCTTGCTCAGTTGGGTCACTCGATTGAGCGCCGGTCGCGCCTCCCGAGGTTGGGGCGTGACATTTATGATGTTATTTTGGCGATTTGATCGCACGGATAAGCTCGTATGATGTTATTGAGTTAGTACGTATGTTTGGTTTTGAGCCCCGAGTGCTTGGGTGTGTTTCGGAAGGTTTTTGGAACTCAAAAAGTTGCAGGTTTTTGATGTTCAGTGCCTAGGGATTTTGCTCTTCGCGTTCGCGTGGTCCCTCTCGCGAACGCGTAAGGCAAATATCCCAGGTCCAGATTTCTTCTTCGTGAACGTAAAGCTTGATACGCGAACGCGAAGCTGGGGGGGGGGGGACCCTTCGCGAACGCATTCCTGCACTCTTGAACGCGTAAGGTCCTGGGGAGGGTTCACCATTTTGTTCATCGCGAACGCGGCCACTGGCCCGCGAACGCATAGGCTTGAGGAGCCAAAGCTCCGCGAACGCGAGCCGTATTCCACGAATGCGAAGGTCTGTCAGACCTAACTCATCGCAAACGCGATGAGCCTGTTGCGAACGCGATGGGTAAATTCGCCCAGTTATTTTAAAAGACCAAAACAGTAGCCATTACGGGATTACACCAAAAATTCATAACTTCTTCGTTTCAACTCCAAATTGGGCAATTTTGAAAGGGGATTTCACCACCAATTCATAGGTATGTAATCTTAGACTCATTTTCTTCAATTTCCATTAACAAACATCAGATTTATAGGCTTAAATCATGTGATTAATGGTAGAAAATCAGGAATTTGGGTAGAGTTAGGGCTTTTTATATATTTATGATTTGATCCTCGTTTTGGGGTCAAATTTTGGAACCAATTATATATTCGGGCTCGTGGGTGAATGGGTGATCGGGTTTTGGTCCGAACCTCGTGTTTTGACCAAGCGGGCCCGGGGTCAATTTTTGACTTTTTGGGATGAATGATTAAAAAGCTATAATTAAGTATTGGGATTGGATTGTTTAGCATTTATTGATGTTATTAAGTCGATTATGTATAGATACAATCGATTTGGAGCCGAATTCGAAAGGAAAGGCGGTATTTGAGGATTGAGTTGGTCGTGGAAGTTCGAGGTAAGTGTTCAGTCTAACCTTAGCTTGAGGGATTAGGAGTTGTGTCCTATTTGCTATTTGCTTCTTATTGAGTACGACGTATAGGCATGGTGACGAGTATCTATACGTTGGTGTCGAGCATGACCGTGAGTCTTAAATTGCAATTTGTTATGTTCCTAAATGATACTACGAATGCTTTAATTGATAATTCTCGATATTGAGTAAGGATTGAGTTTGTTTTCGTGGAAAGTAATTATGATTGAGTATTGGTGTTAGCTGAGATGAGTAGAAACTGAGTTAAGATTGGTTATAGCTGATTCTCCCTTGCCGGGAGGTATTTACTCTTACTGTTGAATCCCTTGCCGGGATAGTGTAGTTTATTATTGATCCCTTGCTGGGACACTTGGTACGGTTGTTGTTAGAGGTATATAAAAATATGGATCGGATTGCACGCCGCAACAATACTATATATGGATCGGGTTGCGCGCCGCAATAAATATTAAATATGAATCGGGTTGCACGCCGCAACAATGCTATATTGGACCAGGTTGTACGCTGCAACAACACTATATATTGGATCGGGTTGCACGCCGCAACATTAATATTATATTTTGGTTGTAGATTCTGAGTTGTTCTTTCATATCTCTCTTTAGTTCTTGCTGGATTTGACATTATCCTCGTAGCATGTACCCCCTCCCATTTAAACTGTTATTTCTGTTATTTTTCGTTGTATATTATATAACTGCACAGGTTTATCTGGAGTTTGGTCCTAGCCTCGCCACTACCTCGCTGGGGTTAGGCCAGACACTTACCAGCACATGGGGTCGGTTGTGCTGATGCTACACTCTGCACTATGTGCAGATACTGGAGCAGCATTTGGGCAGTAGTACTCTGGGAGTCAGCCTTCAGTCCAGCCAGAGAGCCCGAGGTTGTGACGACCCGACCTGTCGTCTCATGAGTTACCGCTTCGTTTTCCCCATTTTCTGCTTCTTTATGCTTCATTATCACTGTCTTGCGTGATCGAGTTGGTTTGGATTGATTTTAGAAGGAAATGAGGCACTTAGTCTCTTTAAGGAAGGCTTAGTTTGGAAAAGTCAACCGGATGTTGACTTATGTGTTAGAGGGCTCAGATATGAATTTTGATGATTCGGTTAGCTTCGGAGGATGATTTGTGACTTAGGAGTGTGATCGGAAGTGATTTTGGAGGTCCGGTGTAGAATTAGGCTTGAATTGGCGAAGTTAGTATTTTGGCGATTTCCGATTGATAGGTGAGATTTTGATCTGAGGGTCGGAATGGGATTCCGAGAGTTGCTGAAGCTTCGTTATGTGATTTGGGATGTGTGTGTAAAATTTTAGGTCATTCGGAGGTGATTTGGTTGGGTTTTTTATCAAATGCGTGTTTCGGAAGTTTTAGAAGAACTTAGGCATGAATTCGATGTAATTTGATGGTTTTGGTGTTGTTTGAGGTGTTTTGATGATTGGAGCAAGTTTGAATGATGTTTTAGGATGCGTTGGTGCTTTTGGTGGAGGTCCCGGGGGCCTCAGGGTGATTTCAGATGGCTAACGGGGAGTTTTGAGCCTTGTGTGTTGCAGGTTTTTCTGTTGCTCCAGGTATTTTCGCACCTGCAATTTGGGGACCGCAGGTGCGGTCTCGCTGATGCAGAAGAGAGGGCCGCAGGTGCGGTTTTATGAATGCATGCCAGGAACCACAGATGCGGAGTGGGGGCAACATCTGCGGCGTCGCAGATGCGACTAATTGACCGCAGATGCGGGATTTGGGCTATAAGTGAAATTCCGCAGATGCGGAGGGTGTGAACGCATAAGCGGTATCGCAGAAGCGGATTTCGAGACCGCTGGTGCGGTTTCAACTGGGCAGATGTATATATGCTTCTTCTTCGAGAATTTTGAAGGGTTTGTTCATTTTTAACTCAGACTTGGAGAATTGTGGGCGATTTTGAAGAGGGGTTTCAAGGAGCTTCGATAAGGTATGGATTTTTGGACCCAAAACACGATTCTATGGTATTATTTCATGGATTAGGGCTGAAAATTTAAGGAAATAAGGGACAAAAAAATGGTGATTTAGGGCTTGAACTTAAGAGAGCAAAAATTTCAGGATTTGAAGGGCCAATTGAACTTTGATTCTTGTGTTTTTGATATGTATAAACTCGTGGGGAGATAAGGAGTCTATTGATGTGAAAATTTCTGAGTTTCGAGAAGTGGGCCCGAGGCTTGGGTTTTGCTAATTTCGAGATTCTTGATATTTTTCGATTGTTTTCGATTGGGTATTGTTTCTTTAGCATATTGTGACGTATTCGTTGTGGTTTTGATCAGATTCGATGCGCGAGGAGGTCGATTCGAGAGGCAAAGGCATAGCGAGCTAGAGTTTGGCCGGCTTGAGGTGAGTAATGATTATAAATGATGTCCTGAGGGTTTGAAACCCCGGATTTGCACATCGTAGTGCTATATTAAGGTGACTTGCACGCCGGATAGCGAGCGTGGGGTAGAGCACCATTGGGGATTGTGACTTGGTCTATCCCGATTGATGATTTTACTGTATTTTTGACTGAGATTTTATTATTATCATTATGATTTGGGCTAGTTGCCATGTTTGGGGCCTTATGCCGACCTGTAGAACCCTTAGGGGCATTTTTACTGATTGACCTCACTTTACTTGCTAAAAATCATACCCTCGGTCATGTTTTTACTGTTTAATCCAATATGAACTGGCTTTTGAAATTGCTAATCTGAAATGGAAGTAATATGTGGGCTGAGATCCCTAACTTATATTAGTATGCCCGAGAGGCTGTGATTATATTGACTGGGGGGGAGGGGGGTTGAGAACCCAATATTGAGGATGTTTTATATGTTATGGATCGGGCTGCACGCCGCAGCAATATATTTACATGGATCGGGCTGCACGCCGCAGCAAATCTATATATATATATATATGGATCGGGCTGCGCGCCGCAGCAATATAGCGTTTGGGCTGTAGGAGCCCCTCCGAAGTCTGTACACCCCCAGTGAGCGCAGTTGACTTTTTTTATGGATCGGGCTGTGCACCACAGCGACATACGGATCGGGCTGCATGCCGCAGCGGTATATTTATGATTTCGGTTATTGTGGAAAGCAAATGAGTTGAGTACTGGTTTAAGGAATTTCACTTGACTTCTTCATTACTTGCTGTTTAAATGTTCTTACTGCTTTGATATAGAACTGCTTAGTGCTTTTACGCGTTTTCATACTATCAGTCATTATTTATTGTTATTACTCACTGGGTTGGTGTACTCACATTACTCCATGCATCGTGTGTGCAGATCCAGGTGTTCCTGAGGTGTAGTTCGAGCTATCCTGCAGTTCAGATTTCACCGGAGTTGTCGAGGTAGCTGCATGACGTCCGCAGACCCGATTTCTCCCTCTATCTTTCCTTACTTTTTCCACATTTTAGACTATTCCTGTAGTAGACTGTTGAACTCATGTACTAGAGGCTCTTGACTTGTGATATCGGATCGGTGGGCCATTGTAGAGATTATTATTATTGTGGTTTCCGCACATATCATCCTTTATTTCAGACTTCTATTCGTAATAGTTGGTAATTTAATTCGTTAATCGGTATTGTATTTTAAAGAAATGGGTTGAGAGTGTGGAATTGGTCGGGCTTGCCTAGCATAGTGTTGGGCGCCATCACGATCGGGGTTGGGGTCGTGACAAGTTGGTATCAGAGCCTAGGTTACTAGGTCTCGCGAGTCATGAGCCGGTTCAGTAGAGTCTCGTGGATCGATACGCAGATGTCTCTATTTATCCTCGAGAGGCTGCGGAACTTTTAGGAAAACTTCATATTCTTGAAATTCTTGTCGTGCGACTTTGTTGAATCGAGAACTAAACTTCTATTATTCTATTCTCTCACAGATGGTGAGGACACGAGCTACCGAACGAGGTGGACGACCACCAGTACCACCACTGAGGCCACCAGAGGCTGTGGACGCGGTCGTGGTCGTGGCAGAGGCAGAGTAGCGAGGGCACCATCTATTGATCCACCAACTGCCCCAGCTCCGGATCAGACTCCAGCAGCACCAGCTCAGGCACCAGCTGTGCCCATCGTGATTCCGGGTCTACAGGAGACCTTGACACAGATTTTGACAGTTTGCACTGGCCTGGCTCAGGCAGTTTCAGCCACCACAGCAGCAGCTACTTCGCAGGCCGGGGGAGGCTATCAGACCCCCGCTGCTCGCACACCTGAGCAGGTAGTGCAGGGACTACAGACGCCAGAGGCACCTCCAGCTCAGCAGGTTGCACCAGTGCAGGAGTTCAGGGTTCCAGCTATGCCTGAGGATGAGCAGCGTCGTCTTGAGAGGTTTGGTAGACTCCAGCCTCCAACATTCAGTGGTGCTGAGGGCGAGGATGCCCAGGGTTTTCTTGACAGGTGTCAGCGGATGCTCCGTACAGCAGGGATTCTTGAATCTAGTGGTGTGGCATTTACCACCTTTCAGTTTACTGGGGCTGCCTTTACTTGGTGGGAGGCGTATGAGAGGCGTAGGCCTGTTGGGGCAGCGCCCCTTACTTGGCAGGAGTTCTCCACTCTCTTCTTGGAGAAGTACGTACCGCAGTCCCGTAGAGAGGAGCTTCGTAGGCAGTTCGAGTGGTTGACACAGGGAGATATGACTGTGACTCAGTACGAGATGAGGTTTTCGGAGTTGGCTCATCATGCCACCTGGATGATTCCGTCAGATCGTGAGAGGATCAGGAGATTTGTGGATGGCCTTAACTACCATCTCCGTATTCTGATGACTAAAGAGAGAGTATTGGGTGCTACATTTGAGGAGGTGGTGGATATCGCTCGTGAGATCGAGTCAGTTCACCGTCGAGAGCGAGAGGAGAGGGAGGCCAAAAGGCCTCGTGGATCGGGCAGTTACAGTGGTGCTCCTTCGAGGTGCCAGTTCCAGCATGGTAAAGGTCGTTCTTTCAGGCCTGCTCAGTCGGCCCGTCCAGAGTATCGCGGCGCATCTTCAGGTCGTGGTCATCATGGGTCTCAGCAGGGCCAGCCTTCACTTAGCGCCCTCCCAGCTCAGAGTTCATCTCGTGCCCCATCAGCTCAGGGTTCTTCTGCGCCGGGTGCATCTGCTAGTCACTCAGGTGCGAGGGGTTCCCTTCAGTCCCCATCTCCAGCACCGGGTAGTTGTTACGAGTGCGGAGAGTTTGGTCACATGAGGAGGCAATGTCCTCGACTCCGTGACGGTCAGCATCAGCAGAGGGGTCAGCCCTCGACTTCTGCTCTAGTTACTTCACCACGCACCCAGTCAGCTAGGGGTGGAGATTAGGCAGCCAGGGGTCGCCCCAGAAGGGGAGGTCGATCAGGCGGTGGCCAGGCTCGTTTTTATGCTATTCCAGGCAGGACAGATGCCATTGCTTCAGATGCTGTCATTACAGGTATTGTTTCAGTCTGCCACAGAGATGCCTCAGTATTATTTGATCCCGGTTCCACCTATTCTTATGTGTCCTCATATTTTGCTCACTATTTGAGTGCGCCCCGGGAGTTTCTTGCTTTACCTGTTCATGTGTCTACCCCGGTGGGCGACACTGTTGTTGTGGACCGTGTGTACCGGTCATGTATTGTGGCTATTGGGGGTCTGGAGACCCGAGTTGATCTATTGCTATTGAGCATGGTGGACTTTGATATTATTCTAGGCATGGATTGGTTATCTCCGTGTCATGCTATTCTAGACTGTCATGCTAAGACAGTCACTTTGGCTATGTCGGGTATACCGCGGATCGAGCGGCATGGTGTGACTAATTATGTTCCGAGTAGGGTGATTTCTTTCTTGAAGGCCCAGCGTATGGTTGGGAAAGGTTGTCTGTTATATCTAGCTTTTGTGAGGGATGTTGGAGCTGAGACTCCTAGTATTGATTCCGTTCCAGTTGTGAGGGATTTTCCTGATGTATTTCTTGCAGACCTGCCGAGCATGCCACCGGACAGGGATATAGATTTTGGTATTGACCTGGTGCCGGGCACTCGGCCCATCTCTATTCTGCCATATCGTATGGCACCAGCGGAGTCGAAAGAATTGAAGGAGCAGCTTCAGGAACTCCTAGATAAGGGGTTCATTCGGCCTAGTGTGTCACCTTGGGGTGCGCCAGTTCTGTTTGTGAAGAAGAAGGATGGCACAATGAGGATGTGCATCGATTATAGGCAATTGAACAAGGTAACAATTAAGAACAAGTATCACATGCCTCGTATTGATGATTTGTTCGACCAGCTTCAAGGCGCGAGGGTGTTTTCCATGATTGATCTCCGTTCGGGTTATCACTAGTTGAAGATCAGGGATTCAGATATTCATAAGACTGCCTTCAGGACTAGATATCATCACTATGAGTTTCTTGTCATGTCATTCGGGCTGACCAATGCCCCAGCAGCGTTCATGCATTTGATGAACAGTGTATTTCGGCCTTATCTGTATTTGTTCGTTATTGTTTTCATTGATGATATTCTGGTGTACTCACATAGTCAGGAGGAGCACGCGGAGCACTTGCGATTGGTATTGCAGAGATTGAGGGAGGAGAAGCTTTATGCAAAGTTCTCCAAGTGCGAGTTTTGGCTCAGTTCAGTGGCTTTCTTGGGACACGTGGTGTCCATCGAGGGTATTCAGGTTGACCCGAAGAAGATAGAGGCGGTTCAGAGTTGGCCTAGACCGTCCTCAGCCATGGAGATTCGTAGTTTTCTTGGGTTGGCAGGCAATTATCGCCGGTTTGTTTAGGGATTTTCCTCCATTACATCGCCCTTGACCAAGTTGACTCAGAAGGGTGCTTCATTCGTATGGTCGGACGAGTGTGAGGAGAGCTTTCAGAAGCTCAAGACAGCTTTGACCATAGCTCCAGTATTGGTTTTGCCATCAGCTTCAGGTTCTTATACCGTGTATTGTGATGCTTCCAGAGTCAGGATTGGCTGTGTATTGATGCAGAAGGGTAGAGTTATTGCTTATGCATCTCGTCAGTTGAAGCCCCACGAGAAGAACTACCCTGTGCATGATTTGGAGTTGGCTGTCATAGTTCATGCATTGAAGATTTGGATGCACTACTTGTATGGCGTATCTTATGAGGTATTCACTGATCATCGCAGTCTTTAGCATTTGTTCAAGCAAAAGGATCTTAATTTGAGGCAGCGGAGGTGGCTAGAGTTACTGAAGGATTATGATATTACTATTCTGTATCGTCCGGGGAAGGCCAATGTAGTGGCCGATGCTTTGAGCCGAAAGGCAGTGAGTATGGGGAGTTTGGCGTATATTCCAGTTGGGGAGAGGCCCTTTGTAATTGATGTTCAGGCCTTGGCTAATCGGTTTGTGAGACTAGATATTTCGAAGCATATGCGGGTGTTGGCTTGTGTGGTTTCTCGGTCTTCCTTGTATGATCGCATCAGAGAGTGCCAGTATGATGATCCGCATTTGCTTGTCCTTAAGGACAGGGTTCAGCACGATGATGCCAGAGATGTGACCATTGGTGATGATGGTGTGTTGAGGATGCAGGGCCGGATTTGCGTGCCCAATGTGGATGGGCTTCGGGAGTTGATATTGGAAGAGGCCCATAGCTCGCGGTATTCCATTCATCCGGGTGTCGCGAAGATGTATCAGGATCTTAGACAGCACTATTGGTGGCGGAGGATGAAGAAAGATATTGTGGAGTTTGTAGCTCGGTGTCTCAATTGTCAGCAAGTGAAATATGAGCATCAGAGACCGGGTGGCTTACATCAGCAGATGGTTATTCCCGAGTGGAAGTGGGAGAGGATCACTATGGATTTTGTTACCGGACTCCCTCGGACTTTTGAAGGAAAATTCGATTGTTATTTGGGTGATTGTAGACAGGCTGGCCAAGTCCGCGCACTTCATTCCTGTTTGTACTACTTATTCTTCAGAGCGGCTGGCAGAGATTTATATTCGGAGGTTGTTCGGTTGTATGGTGTCCCAGTTTCCATTATATCAGATCGGGGCACTCAGTTTACTTCGCAGTTTTGGCAGACTGTTCAGCGAGAGTTGGGTACTCAGGTACAGTTGAGCACAGCCTTTCACCTCAGACGGACGGGCAGTCCGAGCGCACCATTCAGATATTAGAGGATATGCTACGCGCTTGTGTTATTGACTTTGGAGGATCATGGATCGGTTCCTACCGCTTGCAGAGTTTGCCTATAACAACAGCTAACAGTCGAGCATTCAGATGGCTCCGTATGAGGCTTTATATGGGAGGCGATGTAGATCTCCAGTTGGTGGTTCGAGCCCGGTGAGCTAGGCTATTGGGGGCAGATTTGGTCCAGGATGCATTAGAGAAGTAAAGGCGATTCAGGAGAGACTCCGTATAGCGCAGTCGAGACAGAAGAGTTATGCGGACAGGAAGGTTCGAGATGTATCCTACATGGTTGGTGAGAAGGTTGTTGAAGGTTTCACCCACAAAGGGCGTTATGAGATTCGGAAAGAGGGGAAATTGAGTCTGCGGTTCATTGGGCCTTTTGAGGTACTTAGGAGGATTGGGGAGGTGGCTTATGAGCTTGCCTTGCCACCCAGCTTGTTGGAGTTGTGCATCCAGTTTTTCATGTTTCTATGCTCCGGAAGTATATTGGAGACCCGTCCCATGTTCTGGATTCCAGTACAGTTCAGTTGGAGGGTGACTTGACTTATGATGTAGAGCCAACAGCCATTTTGGATCGTCAGGTTCGGAAGTTGAGGTCAAAGGATGTTGCTTCGATGAAGGTGCAGTGGAGAGGTCGGCCCGTCGGAGGAGGCTACCTGAGAGACCGAGCAGGAGATGCGGAGCAGATACCCTCACCTATTTGAGGCTTCAGGTATGTTTCTTACTCGCTCGAGGACAAGCGTTTGTTTAAGTTGGGGAGGATGTGACGACCCGACCCGTCGTCTCATGAGTTACTGCTCCGTTTTCCCCATTTTCTGCTTCTTTATGCTTCATTATCAGTGTCTTGCGTGATCGAGTTGGTTTGGATTAATTTTGGAAGGAAATTAGGCACTTAGTCTCTTTAAGGAAGGCTTAGTTTGGAAAAGTCAACCGGATGTTGACTTATGTGTTAGAGGGCTCGGATATGAATTCTGATGATTCGGTTAGCTTCGGGGGATGATTTGTGACTTAGGAGTGTGATCGGAAGTGATTTTGGAGGTCCGGTGTAGAATTAGGCTTGAATTGGCGAAGTTAGCGATTTCCAGTCGTTAGGTGAGATTTTGATCTGAGGGTCGGAATGGGATTCCGAGAGTTGTTGAAGCTTCATTATGTGATTTGGGATGTGTGTGTAATATTTCAGGTCATTCGGAGGTGATTTGGTTGGGTTTTTGATCAAATGCGTATTTCGGAAGTTTTAGAAGAACTTAGGCTTGAATTCGATGTAATTTGACGATTTTGGTGTTGTTTGAGGTGTTTTGATGATTGGAGCAAGTTTGAATGATGTTTTAGGATGCGTTGGTGCTTTTGGTGGAGGTCCCGGGGGCTTCGGGGTGATTTCAGATGGCTAACGGGGAGTTTTGAGCCTTGTGTGTTGCAGGTTTGTCTGTTGCTCCAGGTATTTTCGCACCTGCAATTTGGGGACCGCAGGTGCGGTCTCGCTGCTGCGGAAGAGAGGGCCGCAGGTGCGGTTTTATGAAGGCATGCCAGGAACCGCAGATGCAGAGTGGGGGCCACATCTGCGGCGTCGCAAATGCGACTAATTGACCGCCGATGCGGGATTTGGGCTATAAGTGAAATTCCACAGATGCGGAGGGTGTGACCGCATAAGCGGTACCGCAGAAGCGGATTTCAAGACCGCAGGTGCGGTTTCGACTGGGCAGATGTATATATGCTTCTTCTTCGAGAATTTTGAAGGGTTTGTTCATTTTTAACTCGGACTTGGAGAATTGTGGGCGATTTTGAAGAGGGATTTCAAGGAGCTTCGATAAGGTATGTATTTTTGGACCCAAAACACGATTCTATGGTATTATTTCATGGATTAGGGCTGAAAATTTAAGGAAATAATGGACAAAAAAATGGTGATTTAGGGCTTGAACTTAAGAGAGCAAAAATTTCAGGATTTGAAGGGCCAATTGAACTCCGATTCTTGTGTTTTTGATATGTATAAACTCGTGGGGAGATAAGGAGTCTATTGATGTGAAAATTTCTGAGTTTCGAGAAGTGGGCTCGGGGCTCGGGTTTTGCTAATTTCGAGATTCTTGATATTTTTCGATTGTTTTCGATTGGGTATTGTTTCTTTAGCATATTGTGACGTATTCGTTGTGGTTTTGATCAGATTCGATGCGCGAGGAGGTCGATTTGAGAGGCAAAGGCATAGCGAGCTAGAGTTTGGCCGGCTTGAGGTGAGTAATGATTATAAATGATGTCCTAAGGGTTTGAAACCCCGGATTTACACATCGTAGTGCTATATTGAGGTGACTTGCACGCCGGATAGCGATCGTGGGGTAGAGCACCATTGGGGATTGTGACTTGGTCCATCCTGATTGATGATTTTACTGTATTTTTGGTATTATAATCATTATTTTTGGTCCATCCTGATTGATGATTTTACTGTATTTTTAACTGAGATTTTATTATTATCATTATGATTTGGTCTAGTTGCCATGTTTGCGGCCTTGTGCCGACCTGTAGAACCCTTAGGGGCATTTTTACTGATTGACCTCACTTTACTTGCTAAAAATCATACCGTCAGTCATGTTTTTACTGTTTAATCCAATATGAGCTGGCTTTTGAAATTGCTAATCCGAAATGGAAGTAATATGTGGGTTGAGATCCCTAACTTATATTAGTATGCCCGAGAGGCTGTGATTATATTGACTGGGGGGGAGGGGNGGGGGGGGGGGGGGTTGAGAACCCAATAGTGAGGATGTTTTATATGTTATGGATCGGGCTGCACGCCACAATAATATATTTACATGGATCTGGCTGCACGCCACATCAAATGTGTATATATATATATATATATATATATATATATATATATATATATATATATATATATATATATATATATATATATGT
>NW_017674807.1:0-13980 GCF_001879085.1 Nicotiana attenuata | reverse complement strand
TATATATATATATATGGATCGGGCTGCGCGCCGCAGCAATATAGCGCTTGGTTCGGAGTCTGTACACCCCCAGTGAGCGCAATCGACTTTTATTATGGATCGGCCTGTGCGCCACAGCGACATATGGATCGGGTTGCACGCCACAGCGGTATATTTATGATTTCGGTTATTGTGGAAAGCATATGAGTTGAGTACTGGTTTAAGGAATTTCACTTAACTTCTTCATTATTTGCTGTTTAAATGTTCTTACTGCTTTGATATAGAACTGCTTAGCGCTTTTACGCGATTTCATACTGTCAGTCATTATTTATTGTTATTACTCACTGGGTCGGAGTACTCACATTACTCCTTGCACCGTGTGTGCAGATCCATGTGTTCCTGAGGTGTAGTTCGAGCTATCCTGTAGTTCAAATTTCACCGGAGTTGTAGAGGTAGCCGCATGACGTCCGCAGACCCGATTTCTCCCTCTATCTTTCTTTACTTTTTCCGCATTTTAGACTATTCCTGTAGTAGACTGTTGAACTCATGTACTAGAGGCTCTTGACTTGTGGCACCGGATCGGTGGGCCATTGTAGAGATTATTATTATTGTGGTTTCCGCACATTTCATCTTTTATTTCAGACTTCTATTCGTAATAGTTGGTAATTTAATTCCGTTAATCGGTATTGTATTTTAAAGAAAGGGGTTGAGAGTGTGGAATTGGTCGGGCTTGCCTAGCATAGTATTAGGCGCCATCACGACCGGGGTTGGGGTCGTGACAGAGGTAGTCCTGCAGGCGTAGCAGGCCCGGTGTTCTCTTTTATCTATTATTATGTTCTGTTTTCTCTTGTGTCCGAGACAGACTGTATTTCCTTTTTCAGACATTGTATGTAGCACTCATAGACAGTCCGTGGATATTGTGACACCGGTTTCTGGGTAGAGGCATATATTGGCATTTGTGTACTGATTTTAGTATTTAATTTGACTAAGTCTTCCGCTTGATTTCATCTTCCGCTATTATTTCAATGTTGATCATCTATTAATTTAAAGTGTTAGAAGGGATTAAAATGAATTGAGTTAAAATTTCTACATTTCGTGGCTTGCCTAGCTTCTATGAGTAGGCGCCATCACGCCCCCGAGGGTGGAAAATCCGGATCGTGACATCTTTTATTTTTCGTTTTTAGATCTTTCTAACATCTTTTTCAATATTTATTTTCTTTTATCTTATTTTTTATGTCATTATTTCTTTTGTTACAAAAAATTAATTTATTTCACTATAAAAGGATGAGTTTTAATAAAAATTATCTACATATGAACTTTAATTATATTTTTAGTCTTTGATTGAAATTATTTCGTTTTTTTTTTTGGCTTTATCTAATCAGCCTAAATAGTATGTGCTCACTCGACCACTTAAATTAAAAAATTAAATAATTTTTTATTTATATATAATCCATATATAATATGTGTATAATCGTGTGTTGTCGGTATATAATCTATTTATATTAGCTATTAAAAGTAAACAATAAATATGGCCGGATATTATGTAAATATTCCATAAGATTTCAGTATTTTAAGTTTATCCATGATATAACTTCTATTATAATAATTTTAAAACTCCCTACTAATGTTGAAAAATATCTTATCTTTTTATTATCTTTGAATTAAAAAAAGTAAAGAGTTTTTTCGAAAAAATTTGTTTACATTTTAAAAAAAGTATTTCACGTCATACCAATTTTTCTTTATATATACTCTTTGTTACACTTAAAAGTTGCTATAGAAACTATCAATTAGAAACCAATTTATCTCTTGTTGAGTTTGAAAAAAAAATCTTTCACATAATCTAATGATTCAAAACTAATATTCTTCAACGAAAAAAATATTATACCCTTGCAATATTGGCTTGACTACAGTTAAATGAAGGTGTTTCAGCCTATACCCTTCAATTCCTTGAATGTGCTAAATTGAAATTAATGATAGCAATTGTATAGCCAAAGTTTTGTTATTTGTTTGATGTCCATTTATGCAAATTGACTCTTCAATTGTATAGCCAAAGTTTTCTAGTATTGATTGATTTTGTGATATTTCTTTCTCCAGCATGTATGTTTACTTTATTATATATGTAAGTAAATTTTTATTTGGTTTTGTAAACTCTTTTTTGTTATTTAGATAAACATAGACGTGTACCCTATATATTATATTTATTTTGCAAGAATTACGTTTTATTCAAATCTAGCTACAGTGTTTCAAAGAACTATACTTATAGGATTTTAAATGTGAACGAGTTTTATAGTTATATGGAGTAGTTTTTTCTTTTTTGCTAGAGGCGAAGTAGTATTTAAATAATTATAAAAAATAACAAAAGTTCCTAACATGATTGCATATGATCATTAATTGAATTAACTATGATAACATGATAAAAAAAATAAATTTTATTTTTAATTTAAATTAAAATTTTAGAACTTTATCTATAAATTCAAAATTATCTTTTAATTATATATATATATATATATATATTATATTTGTATTTAACTAAAATAGTCAAATATAGAATAAAATTAAAATATACTATTGACATTTATTAGCTTGCCATTTGGCTTAATTATAATGTCAATTAGTGTGGGGGCAATTTTGATCCTTTTTCTACTTGGATTACTAATTGTTGTCTGCTGTTTTTCTTTTTTCTGGGGTTAATTGCAAATTTTGCAAATTCTTTAAAGGTTTTGTTATTTGATTTCTAGGAATTTTATGATCTTTGCTTTTGCGTGTAACAAGTTTTCTCTATTGATATTTCTCTATCGGGTATTCTAGCCAGCGCGTTACCCCGCGTTCGCCGAAGTTGCAATTCACAAAGTCAGCTTTTCCCTGTTTTTTCCTACAATGTGCAATTGACGCAGTCTGCTTATTTCTCATTCGCTAAAACTCAAAAGTACCCACCACGAGGACGGTGTTCAGTTCAGCCTCCTACTCAAGTCTTTCTCTCTAGTCAGAATCAAACTTTGTCTGATCTTTCTTGTTTTTTCCCCGTCCTATAATCAATCAATCAATCATGAAAGGAAAATGGAAATTACCTTTTTGGGTGCTATTGGTGTTGTACTGTCTACTTCTATCTCAGTCGTTTAAGGGATGTTTTTCTGCCTTTAGTCTGCCTCGTCCCTCTTGGAAGAAACAGTCCAAATTTGGTTCGTCTCTTGTTTTTCCTCTAGCTGGAAATGTGTATCCTAAAGGGTATTTTTCCGCTACTTTTTCAATTGAATTTTACTTTATGATGTTCTTGGATTACTAATTGTTGTCTGCTGTTTTTCTTTTTTCTGGGGTTAATTGAAAATTTTGCAAATTCTTTAAAGGTTTTGTTATTTGATTTCTAGGAATTTTATGATCTTTGCGTTTGCGTGTAACAAGTTTTCTCTATTGGTCTTTATTACTGAAATTTTTGCCATGTGTTATGCTTAGATTGTTGGTACGGGTTTTTCATCATATTCTTTGACTTTGATAGTCTTGTAATTTTTCGGCATTTTTAATTTCCTTGAAATTTGTTGTACATTTCCTAGTTTTATGTACTTTAAGTCTTTAATCTAAACTTTGATGGTAGTCATACAATGGAGATTTGTATAGTACTGTTTATACTGCTGAAGCTATAACTAGTTGATGGTAGTCAAACCATGGTATCATAAAGAGCTTTGTTATCGCCATGTCCTCTGATTCCACTGGGAGTAGCTGTATCCTTCTCTTTCATTTCGTTATCCCACATTAGTAGTTGTAAAGATTGTGAAACTATACATACAAGGTGTAGGGATACTCTTAATGGTTTGAGGGCTTTCGGGGAGAACCATTACGGGCTTCGACCAAAGCTGACAGTTTCACACTGTATTAGGAGTATCTTTGGGCTCACTTAGCCCAGTAACTTTATTGACCATTTTCCCGACATGATTATTTTAGAGTTTTGGAGAAAGTGAAGAAGAATTTGAATGAGGGATAGAAAGGGGAGGAAGGGGGATTAGGCTAGGCCCTAGGGAATGAGAGCTTGAAGCTCCTGAAAGATGTATACGAATTATAGTTGTTGTTTTGCCGTGATCCTATTAAGTTATTGGCGCAACTTTGTTCATTCTTACTTAGATCAACCAACTACTTTTATACGGGTTTGGATATTGTGGAGATGAAACTTTTGTTCACCAAGAGAATATCTGTTGTTAGTTTCTAAGTTTGAATTTCATTTTATATTCATGTCTGAAATTTGGTAAACTGCAGGATTGGTTTCCTGTTCTATCTCTCTCTTAAACCCGAATTATTCGTTTCATGTGCAGGTATTATCAGGTTACACTCAATGTTGGCCAACCCCCCAAACCTTACTTTCTTGATATAGACACTGGTAGTGATCTCACTTGGCTCCAGTGTGATGCACCTTGTGCCAAATGCACTCCGGTCAGTAACTCTTCTTTTTTCCTTCTGTAAACTTAGCTCTTTTAAGTTATACTGGAAAACAAAAAAAAGGGCAGCCTGGTGCACAAAGCATCCCGCGTTCACGCAGGGTTCGGGGAAAGACCGCATCCTAAGTGTCATTAATTGTTGTGTTGTTTTAATATTTGATTGTTATGCAAGTGGTAACCAGTATCTTTCCTAATTTCTGCATATATCTATACCATTGCAGGCTCCTCACAGTCTGTACAAACCGAATAAAAATATTGTCAAGTGTAAGGATCCTGTATGTGCGTCCCTTCACTTGGCTGCAAACAATCACTGTCACACCCCTGACGAGCAATGCGACTATGAGGTTGAGTATGCAGATCATGGTTCGTCGATGGGAGTTCTGGTCAAAGATGCATTTCCACTAAGATTCACCAATGGTAGCACCGTTGCACCTCCTCTAGTGTTTGGGTAAGAAACTTCTAGAGTACACCTTTAAATTTGTTAACCAATAAACCAAATGCTGTTTCTTCAACTTTATTCCAGTACTGAAATTGCTATGGTTCTGATTCATGAGCTTGATTCCGCTTCTGCAGTTGCGGGTACGATCAAGAAGTGCCAGCCTCTACTCGTGCACCGTTTACCGATGGAATTCTTGGTCTAGGAAATGGAAAATCAAGCGTTCTATCACAGCTGAGTAGCTTGGGTCTTATCCGGAATGTAGTAGGTCACTGTTTAAGCGGGCAAGGCGGAGGTTTTCTTTTCTTTGGAGACGATGTCCTCCCGTCTTCTGGGATTATTTGGACACCTATTGTGCGTGCATCTTCAGAGTATGTTCTGTCTGTAGTTGGTTTTTGTATTTGGAAATTTGCACTTCGTGAGCAAGATGTGAATTAAATTACTATGATTTCAGGAAACACTATTCTTTGGGACCAGCAGATCTCCTATTCAGTGGGCAGGCAACTGGAATTAAGGGTATACCAATAATTTTTGACAGCGGAAGTACTTACAGTTACTTTAATTCTAAAGCCTACAAAATTCTGGTGTCGTCGGTAAGATAGAAAAACTCAATCCTAAATGTGTTTGCCTTTCACACTGGGGCTTATGATACTGCTGATTTCAGATTAAGAAAGACGTAAATACAAAGCAGCTGACCGATGCAGTGGACGACAAAAGCTTACCTGTCTGCTGGAAAGGCTCCAAAAGCTTCAAATCCATTCATGATGCCAAGAGCTTCTTCAAGCCATTAACTCTTAGTTTCACAAAAGCTAAAAATGTTCAGCTTCAACTGCCACCCGAGGCCTATCTTATTCAAACTGTAAGTACCTTCTTAAATTGCTCCATGAGGCTTATATTGCAGTTGAAAAGTATAACTACTGATATTCGTTTCCTCTCAGGAGCATGGCAATATATGCTTAGGCATATTGGATGGTAGCGAGGTTGGATTAGGAAATTATAATATCATTGGAGGTATGAGAGAACGAGACATCTTTTTATACTGTTCAACCCCGGGGCGGACCTAGAGCATTGAATATGGGTTCCCGGGAACCCAGTAACTCTTGCATAGACCCTGTATTTATATTAAAAAATTCACTAAATATTTGTAAATATCTAACTGTGAACTCAGTTATTATTGCATATTAATTTGAAATTACGGTAGGAACCCATAAACCTCAAATCCTGAATCCGCCTCTGGTTCAATCTTAGTGTTGAAAAATAGTTGTCCCCTTTTAAAAAATATAGGATTCATCATACATTATCAAAGTTCAAAGTTCCTTCTCCACATCATAACTTTTGTTTCATTTTCTTGATTTATGTATGCAGATATTTCGATGGTAGACAAAATGGTGATCTACGACAACGAGAAACAACAGATTGGTTGGGTTCCAGCAAACTGCAACAAGCTTCCATAGTCCTGGTAGGTATGACATAATACATTTCTTGCTTTTCACATTACTGCTGTCACCAGAATCCAATTTCTTCTTGTATTGACAGTATATATCATGGTTACATTGAGGGTTTTGGCGACTCATATCCTACTGAAAAATACATGTTAATGTGTAATATGAAGAAGTAGAGGCAGAAAGTATGTCACTATTGTGTGTAATGCGGCTTGCATGCCGATGTTTGCAATCGCGCAGAGGAGCAAATTTAATTGATTGGTCATACAGAAATTTCACTGTAATCATCCATACAACATATAATAGCAGTCAGAGTATATTCAGTTCATCTCCAAATTTATCTTCTATATTATCGATCTATCTATATCTATTATGGGGTATTATCACTTTTAGCCCGCGACAGAAACTATTTACATCTGGTAGCCGTAAAAGTGTATAAAACTTGTATAATTTTTGTATATAACATACAAAATGTATCTATATACAAAAATATACAAATTTTATACATTTATTCGGCTATTATTTTTACAACGGCTATACAGTGTCATTTTTCCATCTATTCTATTATTCTATCTATTATCTATTCGAATTGTAATACTTGGTAAAATATTGACAGACCAAAATGTTCTTTTTACCCATCAATGTAACACGATTCCTATAACATGTTTTTTCAAGAAATGTAAATATGCATTCAACTAAATATTAGTATTAGATATAAAAACTGTGCAACTGAATGAGCTAATTGCAGAATTAAAAAAAATGTAACTTTCAGCATACTCGTAGCGATACGAAAGGATGCTGACTGTTTGTACTTTAATTTAACAAATAGATCAATTCTCTCAAAATTATTCCTGCTAGTTTATTTTTGTTTACCTTTTTTTTTTTAATGTAAACTAGTTTTAGGGTACGTGCTTTGCGCGTATACTCTGTATGCAGTTTATTAATTTAAAAATCTTAAATATTCAAACTTCCTACATAGTTCAAATACGTAAAATTTGATAAATTAAACTAAGTTGTTCCCAAAGTGCGAAAGAGTAAAAAAAATTAGTATGAAATATTATAGTTATGTTATACAGCTCAAATAAGAAATAACTTATAAGATTAAATTTTTATCGATTTTGGATCCCTATATTAGGAATTTTACATTGTTCAATACGGATAAGAACTAAAATTTTAATTGGTTTCAAAGTTCTAAGATATTACTCAAAAAATAATGTTATAATTTTTCATTTAATGTAAACTTTACTTTAAAGAGCTTAATAGTCAATTTTTAAAAATTTTCTATAAGTTTATGGTATAGACGTAGCATACCAGGTCTTATAGATAACTGGATGAACTTTGTGTCAAGCAATATATATTTAGGCCTTCTTTTGTCGTGCATATGGGGATTTAATTCCTTTCTAGGTAGTATTACTCTTTTGCCTTTTAAATGGAAAATATTATTAATGTAAATCCTAGTCCATTTGGAGTCCTAAAATTAAGACTTTCTGTTTAGTTTAAAAATGATTGTTTAGATAAACAAAATTTACTTGATTTCAAAGTTTTAACTATTCGGAAAATAATTAAAATGACTATTTTGTCTAATCTGAAATTTATTTCTAAAAGGTAAAAAAAGTAAACAATATTTCGTTAAAGGATTTCGTACTATTAATATGGTATTAGTCTTAGGGTACCCTATATTCATAGGTGCATAATTTTAGAAAATATTCTCTCTGTATATATCAAATAAGAACTCTATTTTCAAATGGTAAAAGATTCATCTGATATTTTACTTTGGATTTTTATGTTGTATAATCATTAGTATTATTAACTCTTGTTAACCACTTCACTCTCTCTTTTAAATTCTTAAATATTTTCTTAGTTATAGATTCAAGATTATTAATGTTACTAAATCAGCATTGTGTAACTTTGGCGTTATGTTAGTTTTTATCTTTTTAACAAATCTTCTTATTCTTTTTTTTTTTATTAAACCAAACACCCAGGTTTTCATCCCCCGTGGTGCTGGGGGGTTTGGTATTGACCCCTACCTTGTTTATTCATTAAGCAAAATAGTACAAAGGAGGGGGACATAAACCAAAACCTCGGAGGAACTAAAATCTAAAATTGTTGATGGCTAGGCCTAAGATATTATAAAGAGCTACTTTGACAAGATTCAGTTCAGATTAGCAGTAGCTCTTTCTTAACAATTAAGGTGGTTCGAAGAACCATCCTGCATGTTTCCTTGGCCTAATTCTGAAATTTGGGACCTGTTGCCTATCCATACGGATGGCTTTCCTGGCTTGAATAGGAAGATCATTTTCGTTGAGGAAGATGGCCTGTTGCGTGATAGTAGTAGCATGCTTGGCTAGAGCATCGGCCACTTCGTTCCCTTCCCTATAACAATGTTAATCTTGATGTTATGTTGTTGCACCTTCTGTTGGATCCGAGTGACATCTTCTTTGAGTCTCCAAGGTGTGCTGTAAGTTCCTAGAATCATGTTGACAACTAGAAGAGAGTCTAGTTCTACAATTAAATCTTGGCAGTTATGTTCACAACACCAGAGGATACCAAACAGGGCTGCTTGCACTTCCGGGTAATTGTTAGTCATGAAATGGACTGGTGATGAGAAGGCCATTACCATACTGCCATTTCTTTTCCTAACAACACCTCCTGCTCCTGCTTTGCCTGAATTTGCTATGAAACTTCCATCAGTGTTGATTTTCCATTGATTAGCATCTGGGGGTTCCCAGAGGACCATCACACTTTTCAATCTTGTTTTGTATTCCTCCGCCACCCTACAAACAGTGCCCCACGTCCAGTTCCAGTCCATCTGACTGTACTTATGGCCCATGGAGACTTTAACCTGAAAAAGGACCTGTTGGCAAATTCTATGAATAGAAATATTCTTCTTACCATATTTCTTACCGCACCTGGCCTTCCATAACTCCCAGCATATGATGGTTGGGGTGATTTGAAGTAGGAACTTGTGGACATTGTTTTTAGGATGTGTGTTCCACCATTGGATTAATATGCTTGGGATGTTTCTGCCCGTCGTCTGGAATCCTAATGGGGTAGACATAGAATTCCATACCCTCCTTGCTGTACTGCTATTTGCAAAAACATGGTTTATAGATTCTTCTTCTGGAACCCTGCAACAACAACATCTAGAGATTATATTAGTACCAAATTTTAGAACAATATCATCAAGAGGAAGTCTGCCTTTCAAAATTCTCCATACTATGAAGGAGATTTTAAACGGTATGTGCTTGTTCCAGTTTTTGGATAGGAGCGGGGATTTCTCTTTTCTTTTCCTGAGAAGCTGGTAAGCAGATGAACAGGAGAATGTTCCTTGGGGATTGGGGTCCACACGGCTTGATCCTGCAAATGATTCTGCCCGATGTTGATGCGTTTAACCTCATTAACAACTTCCTGAGGAACAGTGTCCTGTAGGAGCTCGATGTTCCATCCGTGGTAGTTGAGGAAAGTACTGATATTAGTGTTTCCTGGTTTTGATGGGGGATTGACCATTGTTTTGATGGTACCTGAGGGTAACCATCTATCCCACCAAAATAGACTATTTCCCTTGTTGATTTTCCATTGAATGTTGAGATCCACTTTGTTTCTAGCTCCCAATAGACTCCTCCAAGAGTTAGAATCCTTGGGGTCTAGCTTTTTGGAGATTGGGTTGGATCTTTGGCAGTACTTAGCTCGAAGGAATCGAGTCCATAAATTGTTTTCTACCCTGAATCTCCACCACCTTTTTGCTGCAAATGAGTTGCAAATGTCTTGGAGCTTTTTGAAGCCAACTCCTCCCTCTTCAGTTGGATAACTCATGTTTTCCCAGGAACAACCAATGATAGCTTTTCTTACCTTCTTTTTCCCCCCAAAAGAAGTTTGCCAAGTACATTTCAATCTGCTTGATAATGGCCTTAAGAGGTTCCATGGCTGCAAGTAGATATAAAGTTTGGGATTGCAGAATGTGTTTGATGATAATAGCTTTACCACCAGATGATAGGAGTTTCCCTTGCCAACCTCCCGCCTTGTTTTGAACTTTTGTGGCTAGGTCAGCGAAGTAGCATATCTTCTTTCTACCTATATATATGGGGCATCCGAGGTATGTGAATGGGAATTGCATATGCTTGAAGCCTGTCCATTTCCGGATTCTTCTGATGATTCTTTTGTTGTGCCTGTTGTCCCAATGGGTGTACTTTAGGAAAAAACTTTTGTCTTTGTTGATCTCTTGTCCAGATGCATCCTGGTAGTCCTCTAGGATTTCCATTAGCAGCTTCACTGATTTCCTGTCACCAGAAGAAAAAAGAATTAGATCATCCGCATAGCTTAGGTGATTTATCTTGGGCCCTTTGGGATTCATAGAGAAACCAATAAACTGGTTGTTCTCATTGAGTCTGTTAAGGGCCCTAGATAATGCCTCAGCAGCTAGAATAAATAGGGAGGGTGAAAGAGGGTCTCCCTGTTTCAATCCTCTTGTTGACTTGAAGAAGCCATGTCTTGTGCCATTGATTAAAATGGAATACCAATTCTCAGAAATCAGCCTGTGAATGGAGTCAATGATGATTTCGGAGAAATTCATTTTCCTTAGCACAGCTGTGAGGAAACTCCAAGATAGCTTGTCGTAGGCTTTGGAGATGTCAAGCTTAATGACTATGTTTCCTCCTTTGTTAGTCTTCTTGATCCCATGTACCAGCTCCTGGGCAAGAAGGATGTTTTCAGTTATTAGTCTACCTTTAACAAAACCAGACTGATTATCAGAAATTAAGTTAGGAAGGATGTTAGCAATCCTAGCACTGATAATTTTAGAGATGATCTTGTTGGAAACATTACACAGGCTAATAGGCCTTAGTTGTGATAGGGATGAGGGGGAGGTTACTTTAGGGATAAGAACTAGGTTCGTGTGGGTGTAGAATCTAGATAGGTTATATCCATTAAAGAAATTTTGAACAAACTTGCAAACCTCCCTTTTGATAATGTCCCATGATGCTTGGTAGAAGTGGCCATTGAAACCATCCGGGCCTGCAGAGCTGTTGAGATCAATTGAGAAGACTGCTTTTTTGATCTCTTCTTCTTCAGGGATCTGATTCAGGTAGTGGTTGTCTTCCTCTGTGATCATAGGGTCAATGCAATCCAGTATAGACAGGTTATTATCACTATGCTTATGGGTGAATAAGTTGCTGAAGTGATCTATTGCAGCTTTTGCAATAGCTTCATTGCCCTCCATCCATACTCCTTGGTCATCCTTAATTCTGTAGATGTGTGCTCTCCTCCTTTTCTCCTTAATCACACTATGAAAATATTTGGAGTTGGAGTCACCTTCTTCAGCCCATTTAATTCTGTCTTTCTGCTTGAGGATAGATTCTTGCATCTTAAGCCATCTGGTGTATTCAGCTTGAGCCTTATAGAGTTTTGCCTATTGACATCATTATTATTAGCCTCATATTCATGCTCTAATCTACACATCTCCAGTTCTGATAGTTTGACTGAGGTGAAGACATCTCCAATAGACTCTTTGGACCAATTGCTAAGGCATCTGGCTACAGCTTTCAGTTTTTGTTGTAGAATCCATTGATCGTTACCCTGTACCTCCTTGTTCCAGGTGTTTTCAACCAAGGAGTTGTAGTCACTCTGCTTAGTCCAGAAATTAAGGAACCTGAAGTATTTGATAGCTTCATGGTTCTCATTTCCAAATTTAAAGGTGATGAGACTATGATCCGACCCTGATTTAGCATGGTGGTCAACTCTGTTGATTTGGAATTTTCCTGCCCAATCCTCGTTTATAAGAACCCTGTCCAGTCTAGTGCTAATTCTTCTTCTACCCCTGCTACCATTGCACCATGTGAAGGGATTCCCTGTGTAGCCAAGGTCAGTCATTCCACAGTCATCCATGCAGCTAATGAAGTCTGCGCTCTTGCTAAGAACATGAGGAGTTCCACCCTTCTTTTCCTCTGGGGCCATAATGATGTTGAAGTCGCCAAGGATTGACCATGGTCCATTAACTCTGTTGCTCATGTTTCTCAGCTTGTTCCATAGTTTCCTTCTTTTTACTGCACTGTTCCTTGCATAGACTGCTGTGATCCAGTAGGTATAATCATCTTCCTTGATCTTGAAGGTGATCTGTTGTCTGCTATTGTCGATGGTTTCACATTCCAGGCCATTGTTCCAAAAGCACCACAATTTGCTACAGTTATTGGAGATAGCATGGTCAAAGCCTAGATATCTTCTGTATTCTTCCAACTTATCAGAGGAGAGAAAAGGTTCTTGAAGGATGACCATACTAGCTTTATGAATTCTGATTAGTTTAGCTAATCTTTCACTAGCACCTTTGGAGATCATACCCCTAATATTCCAGTTGATGATGTTAATCATTAGGAAAGGTTGGGGGTTTGTATGTTTCCTTGTTGTTGGAAGGTACTGGAGTTTTTTATTTGACCTCCTTTACCTTTGTGATTTCTTCTTTTGTTTCCCCTTGGCGATAGCCCTTGTTTTTGTATAACTTCCTCAGTTTCTTTTGCCACAGGATCATCAAATTGTTTTGGAGAGGGAGCAAAGGCTTCAAGTAAGCTGTCTGCTACTTGTTCATCTTCATCATCCTCACTTTCACCTCTAGAGTTTTCAGTTATCTCATCATCTGTGGAGGCCTCTTGAGAGTGGTTGCTGTCCATGTCCTCTCCTGATTCATAGATTGAGTTGTTGTCTATGTCCGGACCATGTTTGTTGTTCAGCTCCCCTTGAAGATGCACAAGAGTCCCCATGTCAATAGTGATTTTTCCTCCTTTACTTTGAATGCAAGCTGTGTCTGCAGTAAAAGGAGACATAATCTGGTTGTTTGAATTAGCACTACTACTTTCCTGTTCTTTAGTTTTTCCTTCCTGTTGAGACTGTATTTCTTTCCTTTGTCTGTTGTAACTTCTTTAGGTCTGCTCATAGTTTGTATTTTCCCTTCCTTTTGGACTGCCTCTATGATCTTGTCCTCTATTTGCCGTGATTTTCTGTTTTGANAATAGAAGCCTGTCCAGTCTAGTGCTAATTCTTCTTCTACCCCTGCTACCATTGCACCATGTGAAGGGATTCCCTGTGTAGCCAAGGTCAGTCATTCCACAGTCATCCATGTAGCTAATGAAGTCTGCGCTCTTGCTAAGAACATGAGGAGTTCCACCCTTCTTTTCCTCTGGGGCCATAATGATGTTGAAGTCGCCAAGGATTGACCATGGTCCATTAACTCTGGTGCTCATGTTTCTCAGCTTGTTCCATAGTTTCCTTCTTTTTACTGCAATGTTCCTTGCATAGACTGCTGTGATCCAGTAGGTATAATCATCTTCCTTGATCTTGAAGGTGATCTGTTGTCTGCTATTGTCGATGGTTTCACATTCCAGGCCATTGTTCCAAAAGCACCACAATTTGCTACAGTTATTGGAGATAGCATGGGCAAAGCCTAGATATCTTCTGTATTCTTCCAACTTATCAGAGGAGAGAAAAGGTTCTTGAAGGATGAACATACTAGCTTTATGAATTCTGATTAGTTTAGCTAATCTTTCACTAGCACCTTTGGAGATCATACCCCTAAAAAAATTCCAGTTGATGATGTTAATCATTAGGAAAGGTTGGGGGTTTGTATGTTTCCTTGTTGTTGGAAGGTACTGGAGTTTTTTATTTGACCTCCTTTACCTTTGTGATTTCTTCTTTTGTTTCCCCTTGGCGATAGCCC
>NW_017674806.1:79454-84069 GCF_001879085.1 Nicotiana attenuata | reverse complement strand
TTTGGCAAAGACCATAGCTAAATTCTGAGCCGAACCTCGACATTATACCTTCCAACACGCTGAAATCGAATCCGTTCATATTCATTAAATAACCCAACACAACCACTCTGGTGACATGACACCTCAATGCAGACTAAAGTCACAACTTGCGCAATCCGCGCACCAATAAGAATAATCCGAACATACTCAAATCATGGAAGTCACTCAAATGAAAGAGTTGTACCCAAGCTCACCGGTACCACCACAACACAAGGCTGAGAACCCGTCTCACATCATAGAAACAGAACACATGAATCCAACCCGCAATGTCATACCTCCACATAACTTCGCTACAATGCGCGACCCTATCCAAACACTGGTCCACATAGAACACCTTAAGTCACCCTGCTCGAAATTGACGACCACGCGCAATTGATGTCTAGAACCAAAGCAGATCATCATAACCACGGCGAAGCAAATACATAACACTACACAACCCAAAAGGACATAACCAATACGCCATCCGCCGAGCAATATCCAATACTCTTCCCGCTCGACTTCCACTATGAAACCTCAATAGAATCGCACCATATGTGCTTGTAATCAACAAACCATAACACCTCGCAACAAGAAAGGTAACTCATAGATCTCCCCAGATTACTAATAAGCTCAATAACAATCGAACCAATACATCCCTCAACAATACAATTCGGAGCCAACCAAGTCGACTCAAGTTAGAACACGCATCCACATTGGCCTGCCAACGAACTCCTTATCAAGGAAATCCTGAAGCTGCTCCTTCAACTCCTTTAACTCTGCCGGTGCCATACGATACAGTGCCCGGCCACAAGAACACATCCAAAAAGTCCCTCACCACCGGAACTCAATGGTAGGAGTCTCCACACTGACATCCATCATGAAGTCCCAAATAAGAAAAACAATCCTTCCCACCCATCCACTGGGTCTTCGAAATATAACACCACCCTACTAAGAACATAATCTGTCGAACCTCGCCACTCCATCCGTGGCATCCCCGGCATAACCAAAATCGCCGCCTTAACACGATAGCTCGGAATGACACAACAATGAGACAACCAGTCCATACCCAATATCACATCTAAAATCTAACGTACCAAGCAGCAAAGATCCCCTCGGGTCTCCAAACCCCGATAGTCACCACACAGTGCCGATACACACGACCCGTAACCACAACATAGCCTGAATATGAGAACTCCTAGTCTCCAACTCCATATAGCACACAAATCACCATACCTAATCCCAATTCCGCCGTCTGAATACCTACCACATCTCTAATACCCAATCATTCCACGAGAGATAATCGAACATTCTTCTGTGCCTCCAAGCAAACTCGAATACCAGCAGTCGATCTAACAAAAAAGTGCCGCAATACTACCGAAGTTCCATCAACTTAATCATATTACCTTTTTCTGAAACATATACCCTCGTCAAATTACCTCCAATTAGTAATACCATTTTCTTAATCATCTGAGGATCATTTCCCTAATCATCTGAAGCTCATTTCTCTAATTATCTGAAGCTACCCGCTGCCTAAGAGTTTTATGACCTCCCTTTCAGAACTGAACCGCAACCTTACACACACAATCTCAATCCTCCACAACATACTGCATATACCATACCATCCTAGGATAACGTGAGAACTTCATATCTCTTACGAGCCACAAACAACTATGTACTCAACCAACCAAGAACTTTCCATTAAGCCCAATCTAGAAGAAAATCACTATACATCCCAAGCTCCTCACGCCAGCAGAAAATATACATCTCTAACCGCGGTTGAAATCAACAAGAACTCTCCGACTCCCCTTTGCACAAAAACCAAGTCTGTCAGGACTGAACCCTCCTAACTCAACCAAGCTACGCATGCCACTAAGCCCAAGAGCATTGCCGCGAAACATCTATAGAAACTCATTACCTCGGAAGCACCCAAGTAACTAACCATATCCTTACCATACCGATCTAGCCTACTACCAAGCTATCCCATATATCCGAGCTCCCTTCTGATTTACCTTCAACTTGATACTCCTTCTTGCTATAACATCACAATTCCTCAACCCAGACTTAACACACGAGACCCAAGCATAAAGCCACACCGTCCTATGGTCCATAAGCCGCTGAATACTTTCTGGATATTCTCAACAGCACCACGTTCAAAATGCTTACCCTGAAGAGACTTCCTACGAATCCAAAGCCACTACCTCCGCCTTCCGGATACCGATATATAGAATCCCATAATTAGTATAGAAAATACCACAAGTCTTGACACCTTCCAATGAAAACTCAGTTTCTAGCCACATATACAACTTGAAGATACCCAATTGTTACATGTAAAATCTTGAACCCATTAGAACCATTCTCGAGAGTCATCCACTCCACTCAAACTGCAATTAGCCTGATCAAACGAACCGAACAACCCGTGCCTCATTAGCACTCTGACACCGCAGAATGTAATATCATTCCATTATAACCAAGCAACTTCCTACTCTATGCACCGAGCATCCTTTACCAACCACGACTCAAGACATTCTGTGATTCTCACACACCTGTGAAGCATCCTATAACCTTTGTTAAGAATTTTCCCTTACTCGAGCCATCCTCGGTCTCAATCTCCATAGGCCATAACTGTTTCACCCGAATGCCTCAAACTGGAACCGACATAGCACATAACCGTGCAATTAACTAATCAATAGCAGACTCCCCCACTTGGCTCAAAGCCATAGATTAAAACACACTCAATAACTCATAACGCATATACTCTATTGCTGCCATAATACCATAGTGAGATTAAACTCGATCCTTCATAAGCTCGTGAAACACAGACCATTTGGTACCTATCTTCTGCAAATCTCGCATTCATCCTCGCAACAGTCAAGACCACTCTCTTAAGCGACCCAAATTCAAATTTCACTGCTTTTATTTCACTTGTAAATGAGATCTTCTAACAGACACATAAGGATCACACAACCTCAGAACTCTCCGTAGGAGATAACCCACATGCTTTGCCTCCAACTAACATTTCTGTATACCTTCCACCGTCATAAACATTACGTAGTCTCTTAATCTTCCTGAGTCTGAACTCATACCGCAACATGAAATTTACCTCACTCCAAATTAGGAACATGAAAAGATTTTTCACACACCCATAACTCGGGGCTATACATCCAATCACAATGGAATCAAACACCTAATAGCTCATCTATCCTCCAGCAGACCCTTCTCGTCGCTTCCAAATCATATGATCACATCTCGTAGTCATAACATACCCATCACGTAACTATCCAGTCATTACTTCCCTTAATAGAGGCACAACATCACATATAGATCCAGAAACACGTGCTCACGCAACCAACAGCTCAGGGCTCAAGCTATAGGTAAAAATCCGACCTCAAGTCTTCTAGACTGTCCCAACATCAACATATAGAGATCACATCTCGCCCCTCGATCAGGGAATCACAAGCCATCAATGCACATCTGATACTGAGCGCTCATGTGCGCATACGAACGCATGGAAGGAATTTCAAGAGTTACTTTTCAAGCCGAATCAAGGACGCACGATAAGAATTCAAGAATGTGAAGTTTTTCCTAAAGGTTCTGCAGCCTCTCGAGGATAAATACAGATGTCTCCGTACCGATCCACGAGACTCTACTAAAACTGCTCATGACTCGTGAGACCTATGTAACCTAGGCTCTGATACCAACTTGTCACGACCCTAAACCCAGACCCGATCGTGATGGCGCCTCTCGTGAAGACAAGGACAGTCGACACATTTTCAATCCAGTTTTTAAGCAATTAAACAATAAGCATTTCATCTAAAACATGATATAAACTCAGAAGTAACAATGACAATACAAAACAATTCGCGGAATACAACCCAACTCAGCCCAATACCGGGGTGTCACTAGTCATGAGCATCTATTAAGGTCCAAATACAACTGACAAAGTCTGAAATGTACTAAGTACAGTCTAATAGTATAAAGAGGGAGAGAAGCAGTGCTGTGAATGTCGGCAGCTACCTTGCTAAACTCCGATGACTCTGCCTCCGATCAACCAGTACCCGATACCGGGTCCAGAAAAATACCTGAATCTGCACACAAGGTGCAGGGAGTAAAGTGAGTACTTTCAACTCAGTGAGTAATAATCATAACTAAAGTCTGAATGGTAAGAAATCAAGAAAAGTACATCAACATGTTGTATAGAAGCAGTTCAAAAACCAGTAAGAAAGCAATGAAGCTGTAAAATCCCTAAAAATATCTTAGCTCAGTTTAAACTCCTTTGAAAATGACTTTCTCAATAGTTACGCAAATGAATGCAGAATAACTAGTGCTGATACGCACAAAAATCCGCCCATCGGGAACAAATACACAATTAAACAGGTAAATGACAGGCAAATAAGAAAGATAAGCACACAAGATTTGCCCTTCGGGCACAATGTCAACAAATCCGCCCCTCGGGCAATATCTCAGAACAGTACCAGCCCCTCGGGCAATCACATAGAACAATACCAGCCCTCGGGCAATCACATAGAACAATACCAGCCCCTCGGGCTATAACTCACATCACAATGGGTACCCGCGCTCACTAGGGGTGTGCAGACTC
>NW_017674806.1:75364-77082 GCF_001879085.1 Nicotiana attenuata | reverse complement strand
CAAATCACGTCCGATTGACCTCAAATTTTACACACAAGTCATATTCGACATTACGGACCTACTGCAACTTCCGGAATAGGATTCCGACCCCGATATCAAAAGTCCACTTCCGGTCAAACTTCTCAAAAACCTTCAAATTTCTATCTTTAGCCAAATGGCTCCAAAATGACCTACGGACCTCCGAATTCACTTTCGATCGCGCTCCCAACTCCAGAATAACCATACGGAGCTATTCACAGAGTCGAAATCCCAAACGGACATCGATAGCACTGAAATGCACTTCAAGCCAAACTTATGAAATTCTTCAAAAATGCTAACTTCCACAATAGGCGCCAAAACGCTCCCGGGTTATCCAAAACCCGAACTGGGTATACGACCAAGTCCGAAACCATCATACGAACCTGCTGGAACCTTCAGATCCTGATTCCGAGGTCGTTTACTCAAAATTCCAATCCTAGTTCATTGTTTCACTCTAAGCTTCTGAATTAAGAATTCTCTTTCCAAATCGACTCTGAGCTCCCCGGAACTTAATTCCGACCACGCGTACAAGCCATAATACCGGAAATGAAGCTGTTCATGGCCTCCGACTGCTGAACGGAGCGCTAGGACTCAAAACGACCGGTCGGGTCGTTACATTCTCTCCCACTTAAACATACGTTCGTCCTCGAACGTGCTGATAACTACACCGGAGTGGTCTGAAATTGTTGTTTAACTTCCCATGCACCTTCTCGTGCTACCACAGCTCAATTGAGCACATTAACTCAATCCATTCTGAAGATATTTTCTTTTATTCAAGCAGATACGCCCTAAGGCCCAATTCCAACATCCGAAATTTCATGTCCGACCTGTTCCACAATAAGGCCACCATATCAATCACCACACGCTGTGCCCGAACATAGCTGCACAACATTGCTGAGCTCACACCTAGCATCACTTCACTCATCGGACCATAATAACCTTTTCTAATCAACTTAGTCGAATTCCCCCCGAATCTGATGCTCCCATTGCACCCCATGACATACACGGGTCTTACTCTAACTCTTACAATACCGCCACAATGGAAGAGATGTGCCGAATCCATAATCAATTGCCGAGTCAACAAATCATTTGGTCTATACCCCTGACAAAGCTATGACCTCATTCTGAACTAAATAATGGTCTTATCTCCATACATACTTCATATAGTCGGATTGCACTGATCCTAGACCAAGGGATCTCGTCTCATCTGACACAACTGCTTAGGTAACAAGCCACCCCAGACATTATCAAAAGTCCTATATGATGTTACCATGTGCCGATAGGCCACCAATTCGAACTCGATACAAAAGGAAAACGAACTCTGGAAGGAATTTCCTAACTCACGCACTAATACGGACTTTCCTTAGAAACAGGAAGCAAGGCACACCAAATAGCCTATAGAAAACTATACTCAACATCACACTGTTGCGGCGTGCAACCCGATCCATGTTTGAAAGTAGTTTAGTAAAGCAATAGAGACTGTTTAAAGAAAGGGCTGAAGAGATGAACAGAAGTCCAAACACCTTAGGGCAGGTCTGCACATAGACAATTCACAGAAACAAGTAAACTTAGTAGTCACATACAGGGGTCAAGAGAGTTTGGGAATACATAGGACACATAATTAAGCAAAGACCTGGGAATTAGTATAGTCGTGCCTAGAAGCAGCTAACTAGACATAATCATAAAAATCAGACATAAAG